>NC_058413.1:33413547-33413741 GCF_002201575.2 Neomonachus schauinslandi
TATATATATATATATATATATATATATATATATATATATATAAATCTTCTTTATCCATTCGTCTGTTGATGGACATCTTGGCTCTTTCCATGCTTTGGCTTTTGTGGACATTGCTGCTATGAACATTGGGGTGCATGTGCCTCTTCAGATCCCTACATTTGTATCTTTGGGGTAAATACCCAGTAGTGCAATTT
>NC_058413.1:33413751-33429383 GCF_002201575.2 Neomonachus schauinslandi
GTTTCCTGACTTGTTAATTTTAGCCATTCTGACTCGTGGGAGGTGGTATCTCATTGAGGTTTTGATTTGGATTTCCCTGATGCCAAGCGATGTTGAGCACTTTTTCATGCGTCTGTTGGCCATTTGGATGTCTTTTTTGCAGAAATGTCTGTTCGTGTCTTCTGCCCATTTCTTGATTGGATTATTTGTTCTTTGGGTGTTGAGTTTGATAAGTTCTTTATAGATTTTGGATACTAGCCCTTTATCTGATATGTCCTTTGCAAAATATCTTCTCCCATTCTGTCGGTTGTCTTTTGGTTTTGAGGACTGTTTCCTTTGCTGTGCAAGAGCTTTTTATCTTGATAAAACCCCAATAGTTCATTTTTGAAAGGGAGCTCTGTTTTGATGGATGATCTCCAATGAATTTCTCTCTCAAAAAATAAAGATGAAATTTTATTTTATTTTAATCTGCCCTAAAATGTATTATGAGCATAATAGTTTCATGAAGTCTAGGATGCTTTGGAGTGTGAACTCTATTAATTGTTCAAAGCAAAAATCCAAATGTACATATGCAAATCAAATTTATTGGAATGAGAAAGTAAACAAGAGTTTTACAATGAAAAAGTAATCAAGAGTTCTGAAAGTTTAATGTAAGCCTATAGGGAGAATAGGATTTGAGATAGGAAGATTTTATTTACCTGTGATCCTCAGAGAGATATGCTGATGTCATAGATATGTGTAAAGAGATCTAACGGCCATAACAGTGCTCACACCAGGGCTGCACTTACTTAAAACCTATTTGTTAATTTCCTGACTGGTAATGTATGGTGATCAACATAACATAATAAAATAAAATTTAAAAAAACAATACTTCCTTAAAAACACAATAGAACTGTTATATTCCATTTATAGTGGAGCATTTTGGATCTCACTGGAATTGAAGAATAGAAGAATTTATGTGTTAGCCCTCACCACTGGTTAGATGGTTTTATCTGAATGCTGAGACCATTCTTGAATCTGGGTAGAGATGACAGATAATATAAGATAAACTACTTAGAATTTTCTACTAAAGTCAGTTAAAAGGAAGGGATTGGAAAATTTGAAGGCAATTCGACACCAAAATCAAAATAACAGCATCTCATGTTATATTCCTCTGCTGTGTGCCTCATCTCTTAAGTACAAGTTTGCTCATCCCTATCTTCATGTGTTTACTTCTAATTTTTATGCAGTAAGTGTACTGATGGTTTTGTCCCTTTTCTAGTTCTTATAAAACTGAATTTGATAATTTTATAGCAACTGAACAGCAGCAAGTGTTCATGCATGCTGTGATAGGAACAGGTGCCTTTTAAAGGACACTTGCCATATAGCACAAATTTTCCAACACATTTCGCTTTTGAAATGTTTTATCACTATTTTTCTGCATGCAAATGACTTTTTTCTTCTTGGAGGAAACACCTGTGTTTAGAGCACATGGTATATGCTGCGGAACAGACGGTTCCTAACATGATATTGCTGAGGCACTCCATCAAGGTCCTCTCTGTCCTTCTGAATTCTAACTTCCAATGATGTCTGAAACATCACCATGAAAGTCAGTGCTCTGGGTTGTAACTGGGATCTGTGTTCCTTCATTGTGAGTCCATCATTCATTCATTCTTCAAACATTAAATGCTTCTGTGACCCATGCATTGAAAATAAAAGGGATTGTGAGGAACTACACATGACTTTGGAAATCACTGTTGGGGAAATAGACACAAACACTGTAATACACTTGATTATAATAAGCAGTTTATATCACCATTATACTAACCACATTAGACTCTCATGTAAATACATGTTCTCTGAAGAGTATTAGTATGGTTACATATAGAAAAATGATGGAGAACTTATGAACACATGTTTTCTTGTTTAATTACTAAGGTAAAACAAATATATTGAACCCAGTACACTGAATAATGAGAATGGTTACACATTCTACATAAGTACAACTGTGATTGCAGTCCCTTGAGAGACCCCAGCAAGCCACCTTGAATACCTGATCAGTAGAATACATGAGAGCTAATAATAAATGCTTAATGTTGTTTAAGGTAAAAAGTTTTGGAATGATTTGTTAATACACCATTAGATAAGTAATATAATTGCAAAGATATCCTCCACTGTATTCTTCTATAAGTTTTACAGTATTATCTTTTTCTTTTGTAAGTAAGCTCTACGTCCAACGTGGGGCTTGAACTCATAACCCCAAGATCATGAGTTGCATGTTCTACCAACTGAGCCAGCCGGGCGCCCAAAGTATTATCTTTTATATCTAAGCTTCTGATACGTGACAAATTTCTGCTACGGAAAAATTAAAAATCTCGTTTTTTTTTTTTTTTTAAATCTCAAGCACTTGTAGCGAAAAAAAAAAAAATCACTCTTTTCTCCAATGAATTAACTTGATGATTCTGCTAAAAATAAATTGGCCATGTACGTATCTGTCAGTGTTTTCACTCTCTTTTCTAGTCATAGGATATACTGGTCTGTCCTTACTCTGTCTCACATTGTCTTGATTATAGTAAGTTTAAAACTGAGGTGGTACAAGTTCTCCAACTGTTATTTTCCAAGATTATTTTGACTATCATAGGTCCTTTGCTTCCCCATATGAATTTTAGGTATAGCTTGTCACTTTAAAAAAAATTGGTGGAACTTTGACAGAAATAAATCAATAAATATAATTTTTTTAATTATTCTAAATACATTTCATAATTTCTAAATACATTTCATAATTTATGTTGAAATGCATTAATTACCTGTAATAAAATTCACTACTTAACTATGTTTCACCTTCATCTCTATCAGAGTACATAGCCCATAGTAAGTTTTCTAAAATATTTTAAAGAAATATAGACAATTTGTTTCACAATTTTATTATAGGATGTTTCCCTTTTTCTCTAGAAGTTGAGCTTGCAAGTGAGCCCCATCCCAGATATGTATTATCTCTTAGGCATTTTTTTTTTCAATATGGAGTTTTTACGTTAAATGGTGAAGTCTTGGTTATGTTTGCACTTTTTAAAAAATTCTGGGATAAAACAGTGTTCTAACATACATCAGACATATATTTTGTTTTTCTACAAAAATGGTGTGTTTTCTAAAAATAATATGCATTCTATTTAATAAATGATAAAAGAGGGAACATTTAAATAATGAATAAAGTTTTTAAAAGTTTAATACCATATTTCCCAAAATGTTTTGTGGAATATAGGTTCTCCAATGTAATCAGTGAAGAAAAAGCTTCATTGTCATGTCAGAAATTGTTAATGTTGCACCGTATCCTCTTTGACTTGAGCTGTCTCAGCATATATTGGCTCTTTAAAGGTTCTGAGACATCCTGTCGTAGAGAAGCCAGTTTATCAGTGTTTAAGATAGAATTTTGCAAACTAATTTGGTCATTTCACCCCTTCTGGTAGGACATCTATTAGTAACATTCAATTACAATACTTTTCAGAAACTTATAGACTAAAAGGTTGGTTGTCCATGGACCAGTAAAGTAGGCATCAATTGAGAAATGTATACAAATGCAGAATCTTAGGTACCACCCCAGAGCTAGTGAATCAGAATCTGCAAATTAACAAAATTCCTCAGGAGATTCTTATGTAGGTTAAATTTAGAACAGCTGCTTTAGTTTACTTTTTTAAAAAGATTTTATTTATTTATTTGACAGAGAGACAGAGAAAGCACAAGTAGGCAGAGTAGCAGGCAGAGGGAGAGGGAGAAGCAGGCTCCCCGCTGAGCAGGGAGCCCAATGTGGGGCTCGATCCCAGGACCCTGGGATCATGACCTGAGCCAAAGGCAGACGCTTAACCAACTGAGCCACCCAGGCACCCCTACTTTTTTTTTTTTTAAAGTAAGCTCTACTCCCAGTATGGAGCTTGAACTCACAACCCTGAGATCAGGAGTTTTGCAAGAGAAGGAAGGACGGAAGGAAGGAAGGAAAGAAGGAAAGAAGGAGAGGGAGGAAGGAGAGGGAGGAAGGGAGGGAAAGACTGTCACTGGAAAATGCCCCATATGCCTACTTATCGTCTTTAGAACAACTCATACAATATGTATGTGAAACTGTGTTTCAGCTGGGTGACATCCCAACTGAGGTAGTTAAACTTGAAATTTAAAGATTAAGAACAAATGAGGCTTAGTTGGCCTGGCTCTATATATCTAGACTTCAGCACACAGATCATTACATACAGGAAAGGAAAGATGGCTGTGCTGAGTATATTCTGTCCATTCTTCTAGATCTGTTCTTTCTCTACTTCCCTGTGTCCCAGGAGTGTGATCTTTAAGGATCCCTTGCACTCTGGGTTTGGTTTTGTTCAGTCATTAGGAAGAACCAGCAGGAGACATGATGGTGGGAGGAAAATGCAGTAGAAGTGAGACAAGGAAACGGAAGGGACCCCATAAATAAACTCCATTTTTTCCTTTGCTCTGGCTTCTATTCTTGCCTGCGCCTGCGCTCCCAGCCACTCTGCAGACACCTTGTAATGCAAATAGCAAGTGTCCTTGTAAGGGACAAAGAGATAATGATGTCTTTGGAGTCTTCCAGCACAATAGAAGTATCTAATGAGTGACCAGGTGGGATCGTCATAAACGTTCTCCAACACCACTGACTCCAAACACCTTGACACCAAGACCTCTGGCTTCAGGGAATGAATGACTTATGAAGGACACCTGGACCCTCCTTGTTCTGACCAGTTCCCGGATGTCTAAGAGGACACCAGACCACAATTGCCAGTAAAAACCCCAGACCCCAAACAAAGAGGAGACTCATGCTCTTTTCCTTTCCAAGTCTCCTGGATGCTCTGTGCGTATCTCCCTATATAGATATAGGTATAGATGTAGATATAGATATAGAAATATAGATGTAGATATAGATAGATACAGATATAGATCTTCAATAAACTCTGCTTTGATTTCCTGCTGGCTGACATTTGATTTCCATTCTCCTGAAACCAGGGACCCTCTTGGCTGATCCTGTGGGACCTCCTCTCTGGGTCCTTGGACCGGACCTACTTGCACCAGAAGCATTTACCCCCTGACTCCTTCCTTTCTGGGCTGTGGTTGGGAGTGGATGAGTTCTTCTACTGAAGGCCACAGCCCCTCTCCAGCAGTCTTCATCAACAGTTAGGTATTTCTCCAAGTCTTTAATGACGGTTCCTTTCCCTGTCCCTTTATTTTTTTTTTAAAGATTATTTAAGTAATCTCTACACCCAATGTGGGGCTCAAAGTCACAACCCTGAAATCAAGAGCTGCACACTATACCCAATGAGCCAACCAGGTGCCACTCCCTGTCCCTTTAGACTTTGGGGTGGTAGCTATTCCTCTCTGCTATTAACCCCCAAGTATTTTCCTATCTCTTGTTAATTTTAACCTTGTCCACATGTCTGTTAATAAATTTTCCATTAAATGCTAAACAATCACTTCTTTTGAACATTCATCTATTTCTCATTGGGGATCCCATTTAATGTGCTAATTAATTCCATGAGTGGCCCCAGGAAGAGATGCTCAATATGGTTATGTAGGATTGGGTTGTCCACACACTTGGCAAATGAATGGATATCCTTTTTTCAGGGGAAATAGAACAGTATGCATTGATGTCATGGTTATGAAACTAACAATGGAGTGGCATGGGAAGTAGTAAAAGTGCAGGACAAAGTCCTGGGAGATGAAGTGCCTTTGGTAACTTATTACTATGGCACCAGTGGCATTAAATAGGAATTCAGGTGTTACTTTGCTACTTTGGACAACACTAGAGAGGTTACAAGAGTAAAGGACAAAGTCAAAGTTTGATCGTCCAACCTCGAGGCAAAGAGAAAAAGCATAAAGCCTCTGTAGGAGTTGCAGTGGTTGAGAATCATACCTAGGACCTTTACATTTGACGGTGTGGAGGCTCTCATCTAGAATTTAATGTGTTGGCTTGAGTATTTGGAGTTGCATTAACATTCCAGTCTCAAGTCCCATCAGCTAGAGGAGTTGGCTTGACAGAATTAAGAATTAGACATCTGACAGCTGTTAACACTATAATCTGGAAGAAAAAAGTGCCCCAAAAGAATGTGGTTCTTTCTAAGAGGATTTGACATATGACTCAAACATGTGGATATATAGTGAAGTCACCCCTGCAGCTGGAATGCATGTGTCCAGGAATCAAAGGCAGAGGTGAGAATCAGATGACTGATTTGTATGAGAAACACTATGCACGTCCACGAGGCTTCTCCAGTTTTACCCTGTCTGGGCATACTAGGTATCACCACCATCCATCCCCAGAACTCTTACATCTTCCCAAACTGACACTCCACATTCATTAAAAGATAATCCCTCCCTGACCCCACCCCTCAGCCCCTGACAACCAACTTTCTACTTTATTGCTGTATGAATTTTACTAGGCCACGTACCTCATATAGCTAGAATAATATAATATTGGTCCTTCGCTGTTTGGCTTATTTCACTTAAGTAATGTCTTCATGGTTCATCCATGTTGTAGCATATATGTATTTGAGAGTGTGTATTTATCTAAGTTTGGAGGTATGGGACTGTGTACTCACAACTAACCATAACACACAATGTCCCCCTAACTCCTTGATTAAAATTGAACTCAGTTGTCCTGTTACTTGTGCTAGCTACTTATTTCAGGGAATACCTTTTCTCTCTGTTCCTAAAATATAATAACAAGATAATGTGATTTCTTGCCAAAATTTCTGATTTTTTAATTGTGATCCACAGATTTGCTAATGTAAAACAGCCAGACTCATTTTTCCCCCATAAGGTGGTAATTCATCTTCCATTACCAAACAGACAGGAGTTAGGAGCTGGTGGTGGCTGATCATGCTTCTGAGTGTTCCATCTGGACAAATTCTTGCTTTCGCCATAAATGAAAACAGATCACTAAAGCATTGGGCCAAGTTTTGGTTTTCAAAGCTTTATCACTTCTAGTTTTTCATGAACTCATCATTTGCTATTTATTGAAATAGTATCTTATGGAAAAGTAACTATATTTGTTATTAACTCGAATTGTTTCTTGGGCATCTTCACCAACATTTCTGTCTTGGGAATGATTATGCAGAAGTTATGGAAATATAGCTGCCCAGACAGAATGAAGAATCTTTTAGGCCCTGAAAGGAGACTTCATGGATTTGTCTGGACAGGATGGAATCATTTTCGTCTTCGCTTTCATACGAAGAAGAGTAGAGAGAGGAATTTCCTTTGGACTCAGTTCCTTTGGACTAAGTTCTTCTAAGTATCATCCAGATGGTATGATCAGTATCAGCTCAAAGAGCCTAATATCTTTCACATTCAGTTTGTTCTTATTCCAAACCATGATTAGCCTCAGTAAATATGAAGCTTCCTTTGCTAAACCCTGGAAATACAAATGTAGAGAAGACATTCTGATTACTGCCAAGATGAAATAAGAAGTTTGATTTGCTTCACTAATAGACTTGTTATTTTTTCTCCTTTCTTTTCCAAAATAAATCATAACAAATTTTAAGATCTTTGAGCTACTACCCCACTTAGAAAGCTATTTTTGATTATTCTGGATGCCAAGTGAAGTAATGAGATTGATAGCTTTGTCTCTGGAGGCAGAGATACCTGGACTGAAATCTTGACTTTATCCATTATCAGATGTGTGATGGGACGTTACTTAAATCTCTCACATCCCAATTTCCTTACCTTTAAAGTGAGGGTACTCTCAGAGTCTTTCCGGTAAAGTTGTTATGAGGATTTCATGTAAATTACATTGGGCAGTACATATCCATATGTTAAATGCCCAACAAAGCTCTCAAGAGCATCATGATCACCATAATCACTATTGTCAGCATCCTTAAATTCAGTCTATACCACTTACCATCTCCGCAAACGTTAGGCTTTCTCTTGTACTGCTTATTTAAACATTCATTTATGTATCATCTCTTCAAATAATTTGTAACCTCCTTGATAGCAATAACTGAATTCTTATATGTGTTAAATGATTAGACTATAGGAACAGAGCATGTATTAGTTTACATTGCTGCTATTACAAATTACCACAAATTAGTGACTTAAAACACAAGTTTTTTTCCCTCCCATAGTGAGGTAAGAAGTCAGAAGTGGGTTTTACTGTGTTTGAAACCAAGGTGTCAGCAGGGCCATGCTTTCTCCAGGCTTAAGGCGGAAATCTGTCCCCTTGTCTTTTCCAACTTCTAGTGCTGCCTCCCTTGCATTCCTTAATCCATGATTCCTTTTCCAGTTTTCAAGGCCAGTAGCATAGCATCTTCACATCAGCTTCACCTCTTCTGTGGGCAAATATCCCTCTGTCTCCCTCTTATAAGGACACTTATGTTTACATGGATAGGTCACACAGTTAATCCAGAATAATCTCCTCATCCCCCAGTACTTATTCACATATTTAAATTTCCTTTTCCCGTGTAATAACTTTCACAGTTTCCAGAGATTAGGATGTAGAAATCTTTGGGGGTCATTATTCATCCTATACTAATCTACTCCCTGGTCCACAATGATTCATGTCCAGCCCACATGCAAAATACATTCACCCTATACCAATATCCCCCAAAGTCTCAACTTATTATAAAATCAGTTTAAAGTCCAAAACCTCACCTAAATACCATGACCTCAAAAGTCCCCAAATCATTACTTAAATAATCTAAATCTAAATCAGGTATGGATGAGACTCTGGGTATGACTCTCCCTGGAGCAAAATTTATCTCCAGTTGTGTACCTGTGAAAGTAGAAAATAAGTTATGTTATATGCTTTCCAATTACAGTGATGGGCCAGGCATAGGATAACAGTACAACATTTCCACTCCAAAAGAGAGAAAATGGAAATAAGAGAGTAGTCACTGCTTCCCTAAAATTCTGAAATTCAACTGGACAAACTCTGTGAGGATTCAAAGCCTGGGAATAACCCTCTGTGGTTGGAGGCTCCACCCTCTGCACCCTTGTCTGCACCCACTGTGCCCCATGCTGCAACCTCTGGGCAGAAATTTCCTCCCTCTCCACCCTCAGAGTCTGGGGAATCTTTCCTTTAAGAGTCTGGGGACTCTTATCCTTTAAGAAGATGGGAGAATCCTGTCTTCTCAAAGGATAGCACATATTTGCCACTGAGTAGATTCATCAGCTTTTTTTCCTACTTACAGACTCTCAGAGCCAGTCTTCTTTCATTTCATCACACAATATTTTAGAAGAATTAAAGAGCCCGCCAAACACAGGTAGATTTCCTTAGTCGATGTGGATTTAAGTTTATACATTTATCCAGGATTAATGAATCATGCACACATAGAAAAGAAGGATTCTCAAGGGTACACATACACACATAGGGAATCCTAAAAGCTCGGTGTTGGGTCTTGCTCTAACATAATCTCTTTGTGGAACTTTGGCAAGTTCCTGCTCTGCCCTGAGCCTGGTTTCTTTCTCGTTAAGAGAGAGGACCTATGTGCATGGTCCATTTGTTTCCCAAGGTATTAGGAGTCTCACACTGAGTTGGGGACTTTTAGATGCTATTCAACTTCTCAGTCCCAGGCATCAGCTGCCCTCAGGAAACAGCTGCCTACTACCCTGCACTACATCTTTATAAATGCAAACAAAAGAGAAGGATACATAGTTGAGGGGCTATTTTACTTCCAGAGACCAAAGTCGGTTTCTACAAGCAGTCTCGTTGAAATTTTTCCAAAGACTTAAAACAGTGTTTTATAACTTTTTTAATGTGAGGGAAATAGGTCAGAAAAATTAAGGCAGTTTCCTGGGCAACACGACAAAGAATGGTGGAGCTGGGATTTTGACTTGGTTCTATCTGACCTTAGTATGTACTCTGAAAGCCTGGAGAACTGAGTGTCCATCTCACTGCTTTCTGTTCCACCTCAGAAATCATCCCAAACCAAAAATTCCAGGAAACTCATTTATTCCTCCTCATACCCATATTTTACAGTTTTAAATCACTTCAATAAAGGTACTAATGTGACAGACTTAGGAACAGAGCACATACCTTGATGACAAAACAGTGTCTCATTGTGCTAAGCAACATGTGTCGTGTCATCAGAACAGTTAAACTCGCTAGGATTATTTTCTTTACCAGAATGGGTAGCATAATCTCTAGGGAAGCCTTCTTGCTACTTCTTGCTA
The DNA here is from genome assembly GCF_002201575.2 of Neomonachus schauinslandi. Classification (NCBI taxonomy): domain Eukaryota; kingdom Metazoa; phylum Chordata; class Mammalia; order Carnivora; family Phocidae; genus Neomonachus; species Neomonachus schauinslandi. The sequence continues at coordinate 33,423,865 of NC_058413.1, forward strand.
CTTCATACTTTTCTTTCAGCTCTTACCTTATGCCTTACATTACAAGTGAAAGAAGGAAACATGTTTAAAAGTAGCCAACTTAAAATATAAATGCAGACTAATCAAAACCAGGGAAAGGTCCTTGCTTAATTTTCTATCGACCAATGCCTTTACAGTGTCTGATCATTTTAACCGTAGCTAATGTGGAAAATACTTGGGACATTTAAATACATGATTTATTATTTCCTTGAAAGCTCAGGAAGGACCTCTTTGTTATCACTGTCAGGCCATCATCCTTTTCTCCCTTTCTTTATAATTGTTCCAACTTGTTTATTGCTCCTCTCTTGATTTATGTTTGCCTGTGAACCTTGTAACCAATTATGCCTTAAACTGCCATCTATACTATATGCATTATCGACTTCAGAGGAATCATGATCTTTCTTTACAAAATGCCATTTGAAGGAAAATGTAATTGTTTTACTTTTGTAATTTTGCCTTTCAGATACTTAACATACTTTTCCTTTTCGTTTTTATTTTGCCCTTTAGACATTTCAAGCCTACTCAATAAGGGAGTTTAAACAAACTCTAAACTCACAATTATTATTGTGAAATGCTCAAGTTTTGTTCCCCAAATGTAAAGGTATCTCTCAAATGTCATGTCATCACATCTTGCCATGTTATAATGAATACAACATCTCTGTGAATGGAAATGACAAATGAATTTTTTTTTCTTTTGCTCTTGCAAGTAAATGATAAATACAAAGAAAATGCCTAATGTATTTCTTCCTGCATTTGGTGCTGAATTTTTTTAAAGTTAAATGATTGCAAAGAGGTTAATTAACATAAGAAAAGAAGCAAATACTGAAAGCAAATGGAAAAAGTATTCACGCTTTTGAGTAATCAACAAAATGCATATTTAATCAACCTTGAGGCACCATGTTTATACTGTGAACACTAGACAATATTACAATTATAATGCTAATTGCTAGAAGATTTAGCAAAATTAAAGGAAGATTTTTAGAAGTTGTAAATGGCTTTAAAATTTTGAACATCAATCAGGTAATATGTGGCATAGTTATAAAGATATTTATATATTCTGACCTCATAGTTACATGCGACCTTGAAATTGTTGGGGTGCTTGTGTTTCTAAGTTTATTAAAAAAACAGACAAAATTTTAATTCACAAAGGTATTCATTGATGCATTACCATTATTTAAACAGAAGGAAAAAAAGCCTAGAAATAACAAGTACACAAATGGGACATCAATGCAAGCAATTATTACCCTATCATTAAATGTATAATTATAATGGAGACTAAAGGTAATGTGGGAACCATTTTGAAATATACATAAAATATAAAATGAATTTATATTTATTCAATTATTACAATTGCAATAATATGTTTGTGTATGTATTTGCTCAATTTGAAGAATGGAAATAAAACATTACAGTTTTGTTTTGGGAATTAAATGCAATAATATAAAGTGCTCAGAACAGTGCCTAGCTCATAATAAGCCTTCAATGTATGTTATCATTGCTATTATTATTGTGAAATGACATAACCCAATTTTACCTTTGCAGTTATTTTATGTTATGTCTTGGTTTGCTTTTGGTTTTTTTGGTAAAATTCAGTGGCATCATAAGATTATTGTTAGGTGATCTTTATGAAGTCTCTATCCCCACAAATCCACAAATCAGGAGGTATGTGTTCATGAAATTCAGTTCGTAGCTTGAGTTCTGCTGTTCATAGAAACATGTTTTGGAAGAATGCTTTTGTACAAACACATACTAACTCAAGTTATACATTTTATGGCAAACTTGATAAAGTTTCAGTTGTCTGTGTTAAAAATGCTCTGAAAAGTATTTCTTGAGAAAGTTGCAACAGTGGTTGGCCAGGCTAATTAAATGGTCTGATCAAGCAATAGAATCCTCTCTTAGTTTCAAGGACACAGCGCCAAATCTGAGCCCTCAACTAAAAAGTATAGCCTGAGGTTGCAGGCTGCTAAGATCACCTTATGAGATTCTGATAAGGGCAGAGATGTCTGTAGAATTTTGCTGATTAATCTACATGTATCAACCACTGTACATTTCCCCCACAAAAAAATATTTCTAATTATTTATAGTAACTAGAAAAGGTTCTATTGAAGATATAGCCATAGTTCAAGTGCTTTTAGTACACCATTGCTGGATAATGTGTAAGTGATTGGAGAGCTTCAAATGTTAACTGCCATTAAAGTATAGAAGACACACATATATATTACACTGTCTACTGAAGTGTTTTAAAGAAAATTAGAGATAACATGATAATCATGATCACTCTTATTATTTATAATAATTATTCTATACATGCATATGCAATAAATGATTATACAACCAAATCCTGGGCAAGGATGAATGGGAGTACTTGATAGTAAAGGAAATCATTGAATTAATGATTTCTATACCCACTTAGAAAGGGTTCTGTTTAGATGCTATTTTCCTGCTAAAAGTCAGCCTCTGTTACCACTTCAAAATCTGCTGAGCTGCAAAGGAGGTGATGCAGATAGCCCTAAAAGAATTTTTCAAGAAAACTATCCTAAGTTTCAGCAATACACAAAACTTTGCAGTAGTAGCTAATTGGAACCAGAATAGATTGGTCAATATAAATTCATTATGGAGAAGCTCTTGTGAGTTATTTTAGATGAAAGGCTGAGATTTCTTTGTAATTAGTATAGAAGTTCCAGTACAAGTGACATGTTACAATTAAAGTAATGAGTCAGAAGATCCAGGATATGATAGGAAATTAACATTAGATAAAGTAGTAGAAAATCTGCGGTATCACTTAATTATTATTTCATTTTAATATCAAGTAATCTTATAAAGTACTTACTTGACTCTAATTCTATATTATGAAATTAATTTTTCTCATAAATATTTCTAGTGATTTTATATAATATTGGATTAAATAATATCTTCTCTAACAGGAAAGATATCTAAGGTTAGGGTATTTGGAAATAAGATCCTTACAGATATAATTAGTCAAATTACGATGAGGAGATTCTGGAGTACAGTGGGTCCCCACTCCAATATGACTGACATCTTTATAAAGAGTGGAAATTTGGACCAACAGTCTCACAGAGGGAGTATGCCATGTGAAGACTGTAGTTATCCCTTGAGCCACGGACCTACTAGAAGCTAAGAGACCTGGAACACTTATTTCCCTGGTGTCTTCAGAAAAAAATGGCCCTGCTGAAACTTTGATCTTGGATTTCTGGCCTCCAGAACTGTGAAACAGTAAATTTCTGTTGTTTAAGCCACTCAGTTTGTGGTACTTTGTTAGGGTAGCCCTGGAACGGTAATACAGCTCTCGCTACCTCATTACCATTCCCACGGGCTCCCATGCCAGTTCACAGTTCATTAGCTGCTTCTCTCCTTTACAATTCTGGAAAATGTGAAGTTTCCTCCACCTTCCATTTCAAATATAATATGTATTTATGAAGGTGTTTATTTTAGATTTAAATCCCATTTTCTCTAAATCAAAATAATTTGAAGCAGCTTACAGGGCAAGCGTGATGTAAAATAAGACACTTTGAGATAAAAGCAGAACCAAAGATGAGAGAGAAGACCCATCAGAGGAGCACCGAGTCCTCTTGGGAGAGACTAGTGAGTGGTTTGGGACCCACCAGGAACCCACTTCACAGTTTCTCAGTAGCTGAAGAAAATGAGTAAAGTTGGCTGAAGAAATTTAGTATTTTTTTTTTCATTTCCTGGTTAGCAACTATGGTTTAATTAAGGTAGATTTGCAAGTAGGAAAGCTGAAATTTGGTCAGGTCCCGGTGGAGGTGTGGGGATATAACATATAGCTTCCTGAGCCTCAGCTCCTCCACCATGTCCTGGCTCGTCTGCAATTCCAGAACACAGCATTCTACCACTGTCTGACAGGTTTGGTGACTGGGAACTATAGTAACAACGATGGTTTGGGTGCTTATTTTATGACAGGTACTTAAAACTGCTGCATACAGTTATATAGATTATATATCACCAATACTAGAGGGCCAATATGCCTTTTGTTCATCTTGAATACGTGTGCATATTTTGATATTTTTTCTGGCACATGGTAGAAAGATGTTTTGACCAGATAAGCTATTTTGCAATTGTCTTCAAGACAACACAGAAGCACATATTGGCTCAGACCTTCCTTTAGAATTTATGTACGTAATCTATTTATTCTTTTTTTTTAATTTTTTTTTTTTATTCTTATGTTAATCCCCATACATTACATCATTAGTTTTAGATGAAGTGTTCCATGATTCATTGTTTGTGCATAACACCCAGTGCTCCATGCAGAACGTGCCCTCCTCAGTACCCACCACCAGGCTAACCCATCCTCCCACCCCCCTCCCCTCTAGAACCCTCAGTTTGTTTTTCAGAGTCCATCGTCTCTCATGGTTCGTCTACCCCTCCGATTTCCCCCGCTTCATTCTTCCCCTCCCGCTACCTTCTTCTTCTTCTTTTTTTTTTTTTTTCTTAACATATATTGCGTTATTTGTTTCAGAGGTACAGATCTGAGATTCAACAGTCTTGCAAAATTCACAGCGCTTACCAGAGCACATACCCTCCCCAGTGTCTATCACCCAGTCACCCCATCCTTCCCACCCCACCCCCCACTCCAGCAACCCTCAGTTTGTTTCCTGAGATTAAGAATTCCTCATATCAGTGAGATCATATGATACTTGTCTTTCTCTGATTGACTTATTTCACTCAACATAATACCCTCCAGTTCCATCCACGTCGTTGCAAATGGCAAGATCTCGTTCCTTTTGATGGCTGCATAATATTCCATTGTATATATATACCAGATCTTCTTTATCCATTCATCTGTTGATGGACATCTTGGCTCTTTCCACAGTTTGGCTATTGTGGACATTGCTGCTATAAACATCGGGGTGCACGTACCCCTTCGGATCCCTACTTTTGTATCTTTGGGGTAAATACCCAGTAGTGCAATTGCTGGATCATATGGTAGCTCTATTTTCAACTTTTTGAGGAACCTCCATACAGTTTTCCAGAGTGGCTGCACCAGCTTGCATTCCCACCAACAGTGTAGGAGGGTTCCCCTTTCTCCGCATCCCCGCCAACATCTGTCATTTCCTGACTTGTTAATTTTAGCCATTCTGACAGGTGTGAGGTGGTATCTCATTGAGGTTTTGATTTGGATTTCCCTGATGCCGAGCGATACTGAGCACTTTTTCATGTGTCTGTTGGCCATTTGGATGTCTTCTTTGGAAAAATGTCTTTTCATGTCTTCTGCCCATTTCTTGATTGGATTCTTTGTTCTTTGGGTGTTGAGTTTGATGAGTTCTTTATAGATTTTGGATACTAGCCCTTTATCTGATATGTCATTTGCAAATATCTTCTCCCATTCTGTTGGTTGTCTTTTGGTTTTGTTGACTGTTTCTTTTGCTGTGCAAAAGCTTTTTATCTTGATGAAGTCCCAATAGTTCATTTTTGCCCTTGCCTCCCTTGCCTTTGGCGATGTTTCTAGGAAGAAGTTGCTTCGG
>NC_058413.1:33429393-33519543 GCF_002201575.2 Neomonachus schauinslandi
ATCATTTCATCTTCTATATTACTGATTCTCTCTTCTGCCTCATTTATTCTAGCAGTTAGCGCCCCCATTTTTGATTGCACCTCATTAATAGCCTTTTTGATTTCTACTTGGTTGGATTTTAGTTCTTTTACTTCTCCAGAAAGGGTTTCTCTAATAACTTCCATATTTTTTTCAAGCCCAGCTAGTATCTTTAAAGTGATGATTCTGAACTCTAGATCTGACATTGTACTAATGTCCGTATTAAGTAGGTCCCTGGCAGTCGGTACTACCTCTTGTTCTTTTTGTTGAGGTGATTTTTTCCGTCTTGTCATTTTGTGCAGAGGAGAATAGATTAATGAGAGAACAAAATGCTAGCAGAGTAACAACGTCCCCAGAAAATATACTCTAAACAAATCAGAAAAAACCTTCCAGAAAGTGGTCGCTTTTCTGTTGAGAGAGTTGTTGCTATTCTTTTCTTCGATCTCCTGTTGAGTTTGTAGGTGTTCAGAATGGTTTGATCCCTATCCAGCTGAATTCCTGAGAGGAGACGAAATCCAGGTCTCCTACTCCTCCGCCATCTTGCTCCGCTCTATTTATTCTTTTAACAACCCATTTTAAAGGAGCGATATCCAAATTTTACAGTTGAAGAGACTGAGGCTCAGAAAGATTGCACCTTACCCAAAGACACAGAGTTTGCCATTGATTAATTGAGAATTTGAACCCCAATCTACAAGTGAAGCACATATAAATAAATAAATAAATAAATAAATAAATAAATAAATAAATAAATAAATTTACTTTTTATTTGTATTTTTAGAGTGAAAATTTCCAACTGTATACAAACTAAATAGAATGCACCCATGAGTCAAGCATTTGGTACCGTGGGGAGTTGAGGGAAGTCCCAGCAATCCTGGTGAGTAGCGTCTGTCACACATGTGACACAGCATTTCTACAATAGGGCAAGTCTCCCTCTTGGCAGACATTAGTTATTTCATATAATTTATTCTGAAGAGATCATACTCTCAGTAGAGGTCATTGTGAAAATACATGTTATATATTTTTATACAGTGTATTTATTTATCCTTAGTCTGCAAATTTGAATCATTCCTGCAAGGCTTCTGATGAAAACAAATATCACTGTGGCTGGGAAGTTGCTGGAGAGCCCAATTTTCTTGATTCAAGGCCAAGCTGATGGAAACAATCCTTTCAAATGACTTTTTCTTGCCAGCCCAGAGTATCCAATGTTCCTTTTTGAATGCATCTGTATTTTCTATCTTGCATCCATAACTGACTATTTTCATGCAAAATCAGCTTACTCATGAACAATTGAGAACTCAGTAGACCAGAATGCTTTGCAAGCACAAAGTATGCATTTATACAGTAAGAAACATGCCTGCTCTAATAAATTCTAACTTACCTGCATTTGAAGATCTAAGTTTTAGACTGCTTCATTTGGCTAAAGAGTATACTATCCTGGAATTTTAAGGAAAATGCAGTTCTGTTTTCATGGCCCATTATCCTATGGTGATTCTTACGCAGAGAGAAAACTCCCAATTTTGTGACTAATCAAATTAAATGAGACATATAATTAGTAAATTCTTTAGAATATAATTAATATAATATTTTACCATAGATATAAATGCACTAACCTTACTAATCCTTTCTTATGATCCAGGGACTATGCTGTGTACTCCCTAATTATAACTCTGATTAGAATATTGTTGTGCTCAACAAAGTCTGTCTTCACATTGCCTGGTAAATCACCATGCAGCCTGATTTTATTTATACTGAGCCAATGAGAGTAATAAAATGAGGATGGGATAGGATGAATTTGTTTCACATGGGATGTCCTCTTCCTTATTTTTATCCTCTTTCCTATTTGCATGACTATGTTATGGATAGTATATATTGGGTGATGCAGGGCAGGGTCCTGAGGACTACAGAAGGAGAAGAGGGATCTATGCTATTAATTAAGAATCACACAGACATATGGAGATGCCAACCTTTCTAATTTCTAAACTCCCCTCTTAAAAATAAAATTAAAATAAACTCCCCTCATGCTTGCTTAGCTACTCAGGTTACATTCATGAGTAGACTATAGGCATTCCTGAATTTATGGGAATACATCACTTTAAGAGAACATGCACTCCTCAGTAACCACCCCCCACCCCCATACTACAAACCACTACTACTCGTTTGTGGTACTTTTTATCCACGCACAATTCCATCAAATCTGATGCTCAGGATGAGGGAAAAGTTAAATTGAATCCCTAATTGGACATATCACCATTTTTTATCTTTCCCTTGAAATAGAAGTTTAGTAGTTTTCTTTCCCCAGGACTAAGTGTTTATTGGTTTTCTTAGAATATTCACCAAAACCACAAATAAATAATTTATAAGATCTGATAAATAAGATCTGTCAGTATAAGATCTGATACATTTATCATTTATGATCAATGTAGCTATATGATAAATGCCTCAATTTTGGAAATTGGTTTTCACTTATAGATGATATATTTACCCATCATACCTGTTTTTATATGGACTGTGTGAGTTTGACTGAACTCAGAAGTTAAAACAGGTTGAAGTTAAATCATGGGTCTGTTAATCAGTTGTGTCACCTTGGGCAACGTGTATAAACCTGATTTCCTTCCTAACTAAATGTTGTTGAAAGAATAGACTCAGATCATATGTGGTAGCCTCTCAGCATGATATTTCAACTAACATCTTTTGGAGTGTTCGTTGAGTTCACGATGACACTCATAGTTTAAGAATGTTACCCAGCGAGAAGTATCCTGAAAACTATGACCCTAAGCCCATGGCCACAGATCCAGAGATGATAGCTGGAGGAAAGAAAGCCCCAGACCCCAGAAATTTGGAACTGAACCAGTGACATTAGTGAAGGAGAAAAGATGTGAATTGCAATGTCGTATTAGTAAAAAGTAAAGTCTCTCTGCCAAAACAAAACAGAACAGAACAAAACAAAATGAGCAGGAATGAAATAGCTGAAAGAGGAAAACAGATTAAGAGAAGAAAGCATGGCCCAGAGCATTTCCAGCTTCTCGTTTTAGTACAACCTAAATTCTTAGCTGTCCTTGATCCAAAGATCTTTTAGTGTCTCTTCAATAAATTCACTGGTCTAAAGCAAATGCCTACAACATGGTAAATATTCAGTAAATATCAATACAACAACTATCTAGTTACACAAATGCTTTGCCAAATCTTTTACTATAGGAAACAAAAGTATGTAAACACACATTTAAATGTAAAATTAATGATTAAAAGAGCAATGAGCTAAGATTTGACCCCTTTTCTATTTAAAAATTTCTTTGGAAACTTCCTTTATCTCTACTCTCTTCAAGATACATGTTGGCAATCATCATCTAAGCATACGGCCCACTGATATACATCTGCAGGGTCTCATTACAAAGGTTTTACTAGACAGTAGTAAATGACTTTTTCCTAACAACAGCTAGCCCCTCAAGGTCCTGGAAACATTGCTTTCAAATTCCTTAGAGACTTAGCTATCTCTAACCCCCTCCCAATTTGAAAGTATATGATGGGCCACTCCTCTTGACCCTGGTGCAGCTCTTTCTGCCCATGGGTCCTGTCCCTATGCTTTAATAAAGCCACTCTTTTTACACCAAAGATGTCTCAAGAATTCTTTCTTGACTATTCACTTTAAACCCCAACATTTTCACATCATAAATTGTTTGCTTGGAAGTATGCTAGTATTTGAGAAGTTGGCTGAAGATTTTGCTCTCAGAGATGCCTATCTTCAGAGAAAAGAGCAAACCTTTTAGATCACATTTCAAAACAGACTGGATAAGAATACACTGCTTACTAAATGAACAAGTTAATTTTGGCTAATTGGGAAAGACAGATGTGTGCACATCTCTGCATTTATAACAGTTTTTTTTTTAATCTTAAGGAGATCTGTTTTATCAGTCCTACCATATTAGGATCGAAATGCGACCCAAGGTAAATGTTTTCCTTTCTGAATGACCTTCTGAAATTGACCATTGCTATTCTCCGCTGATTTGGTCCATCACCATTTCCTCTCTGAAGAGACCTCCTTGATCTCTGGAGTCAGACACAATAAGTCATCCCTCTGTCTTCTCACTGGAAGCTACGTATGAGAAGAATAAACATGAGTTTTGGAGTCTTCTCAAATCAGATTGACAGATTGCTTAGTGCATTTGGTTATTCCTCAGACATCCCTTGAACATCCTGCAGAATCTAAGGTTGAAAACCATCTAGATATTGCCATAGGTAAGTGTCCAGACTGCTTTGCCTTACTTGGTTCTTGGAGTCAAATCCTAGAAATCAAAATAGGCACAGGTGAATGGTGAATAGCTAGGGCTCCTTAGAGAATTCTGAGTGTCCTAACACACTGCATCAATATTCCTGTGATTCTCATTGGGAAAAAAAAAATCTGCAAATGTTTGGTTCATTTCCAAAGTTTCTTCCTTCAGAAAGATGTGAGTTTTAATAGAATATAGAAACCATGAGAAATGGATCCATGTTTTGTTCACAAACAAATCTCAGATTCCAATAGTCTGTAGTGCCTAGTTGGTGCTCAAGTAAGAATTCTTGAATGAAAATCTCCTTAGTGAGTGAAAAAAGAAAAATAAACTAAAAACTGAAAAACTCCCAGTTGTAGGAGGCTATAGAACTAATTTCTAGACCTTAAAATATACACATCCAGAAAATATGTCCAAGGCTTTATGCACTATTATAGATAGAAATTTATGTTGCTTTGTGTCAAATTTGGCTAATGATAAAGCTGTATTTACCTCTGGAGACATTTCCCATGTTTACTCAGATTTAAGCTTAAGTAATCACTAGGAATCATTATAAATCTAGGTAAGACCCTGTTACACATAAAAGGCAATAAGTAAATGTTAATTAGTGGGTTGATAATAATTATTATAAAACCATAGATCTTTAGTGAAGGGGGACTAGGAAACCCTGTGTGTCTCAAAGAAGAGGTAACAACCCAAGGTATACTGTTAGGATAATTCTTGAGGGAACCACATTGGTTTTGATATGGTTATATTAGGCTCTAGAATAAATATTCTTCATATTTTCTCATTTTAAGCTTAGGTACTCACTACTAATCATCATCAAGAACCTGATAAGCAGAGAGTCAATTAATCAGACCTGCCAACCATCTGTATAGCACTTTAATTGTTGTCTTCCTGGCCTCGGTGAATCTTAATTTTTCATATGTTAAATGAGGATAATAATAGCTATCTCATAGTTCACAAAGGGTTGTTATGAGAGTTAAATATAGTTACATGAAAGCATAAAATGTCATTCCTAACTTAAAGTAACAGTTCATCAAAAGTCAGTTCACTCTTTTCCATGAACTTCTTAGTGAAAAATTATAGTTAAAAAAAAGGGCAGAAAATCTAAGGGATAGTTTGGTGACCTATAAATTGGAGAAAAGATCATGACTGAGAAGCCTGGGAGCTGGGTACAAGTCTTGGCTTTGCCATTGATTTCGCTGGTCATGAACTTGATGCCACAGGGGGTCAGCACATATCTCCAGAAGGTTCAGGTTCTGCACTCTACAAAGTGGTGCCAATTTATGTCCCTCCTTCCCATTACCACTACCCTCTCTTCTTGCTACCTCCAACCAAGGATGCCATTATGATAGAATGAGGGCCTGCATGCATATAATGGGCCTTTCCCAGTCTAAAATGAAGCTGCCTGTCTTTGATTAGGGCATATCATTGCTTGCCCAGGTGAGCTCTATGTGCCACATCCACATAAGGCAGCCCCTACAGGATTGTGAGAAGTCTATGTCAGCATATCAAACCTGTCATTTCATAGTTGGAATAAGTCTTCACACATGGATGATTCTTATCATAACTAAAATAGAATTTTATAAATGGTTTTTAATTGACACTATGATAAAGGCAGAAGCTAAACACTTGTCAGGATCCTTCTCATTGGAGAATTTTCCCTATTTATTCAAGTCTGAATTTTCCAAACTCAGTGTTGATTAAGTTTCAGTTATATTTAAACATATTCTTGTATCAGTGATTCTGACAAGGTATCTAGGAATTCCTTCAATTTTGTAACTTTCTAAATCACATCTAAAGGAAATATATCACATTCTAAATGACAGAAAACTTGTATTTTAAGACAAATTAAAAAGATATATGATGGTAAGGGTAATTAGAAGAGAACTCTCTTACTAAACTTTTTTTTCTTTTGATTCATGTCACTGTGCTGCTGTCATGCCAAAACAATAATTTCTAACATTTGGGGATGATAATTAAAAAGGCTATTCTTGAATTATCATAGAATTGTACAACTGTTCCTTCCTTTGGAAAACAGTGATGAAAGAATAATATTCTATTCCATTCCTTTGGTACAAAGATATTTTAAACAATTTTAATTTAATTTAATAATCTGAATAGTCTTATACAATTTTTAAAAACAGTGATGCAGAATGATTAAAGTATTGTTTCCATGTGATTCTAGGCTGGGATCCAGCCTCAAAGGCATTTACAGCTAAGATAAACAAAGGTAATTAATTACTGAGTTCTAGAAGTCATGGGCATTGAAGTGACTTCAGGATTGCCTTAGTAAAATAAAATTTACATGGTAGCTGTAGCTTGGTATTAAAATCACCAAGAGTTTATCTTCTCTTGTTTGCAAACACATGAATAAAGATGCGGTTTCATTTGATAACTAAGTGATAGCTTCGAAAATGCTGGGCAACCATTCTCCAGGTCATGCTTTCCCTTTGTTAATGAAAGAAATATTTCCTGAACATTTCCATCTACAAAATACATGGAATCCTTTTTACATAATGAGCATTTTTAGTGAACACTCATGGAGGTAGCTTATTCATCTTTCATTCAAATGCTCGCTTCCAACCCATTTCACTCTCATGTTTAAAAGTGTTAGTTACTTAAACAAAGTATCAAAAATTGCCTTGAACATCTAGGGAATGAGTTGTCAGTTATTCAAACAATTATTCTTCAAGCTGTATGTTGTTAGATGTCTTGCATCCTGATAAAATAACTCTGCTTTTTAGGTCAGTGATTTAATATTCCTTTGAGTATCAAATTTTTTTGAAAAACTGATAAAAACCATGGATTTTCTCCTGAGAACATATATACACTCTTTGATTGGAAAAAAGCAACACTCCTAACACACTTTTATAAATCCACACACATAAACCCAAATGCCTGAAATGTGCCTACAATTTCCTAGATTCCTAGATCCCCTAAGATTTCAGTGTTGTCCCAAATTATAATCTTTGATACATGGAAATAGGCCACTCATTATATATTCATGCAGAAGGGTGTCTGGCCAGTTTACCTAAAACAACAGACTATGAAGGCATTTGGCAAATTGGAAGAGCCTAAGACACTAACAACCCTGAGACCCTTACTACCAAAATGATATAGAGCAATATTCTGATTTTCTGATTGTGCAATTGTATGAAATTTATGTTTAAAATAATAATAACCTTGGGGATTTGCTAAGCAACAAAAATGTGTGATTCAAATAACGTAATGATCACATTCTGGGTTGTGTGTATGGCACAGAAGTTTAGACGAAAATACAGAATCTACATGGTACTGTTCAACAGACTTTTGTATAATGTTCTGTATCTGAATTGTCCAGTGGGGTAGCCATTACCCACATGTGATCACTGAGCACTTGAAATGTGGTTAGAGAAGTAAAGAAACTAAGTTTGGAAGTTTTAGCTAATTTTTTAAGACTTGATTTTTGGGGGGCTGTTTCAGCTTTACAGCAAAATTGAGAGCACGGTACAGAGATTTCCCATATACCCACTGCCCCTACACATGCATAGCCTCCCCCATGATCAACATCTCCTACAAGAATGGTATATTTTTATACAACTGATGAATTCACATTGACCCATTATAATCACCCAAAGTCCACAGTTTACATTTAGATTAATTCTTGGTGTTACATATTCTATGGGCTTGGATAAATGTTTAATGATGTGTATCTACCATTGTAATATCATACAGAGTATTTTCACTGCCCTAAAAATCCTCTGCACTCCACCTGCTTATCTTCTCCCACACCCTGAGTTTGGTTCTAATGCTTGCTTTGAGTTCTCAGGCTCTGCTTTCCTATTTATTTATTTATTTATTTATTTATTTATTTATTTATTTGAGAGAGAGAACGAGAGCATGAATGGGCAGCGGGAGGGCAGAGGGAGAGGAAGAAGCAGAGCATGAGTTGGCGGCGCGGGCAGAGAGAGAGGAAGAAGCAGACTCCCCACTGAGCAGGGATGCGGAACTCGATCCCAGGACCCTGGGATCATGACCTGAGGTGAAGGCGGATGCTTAACCAACTGAGCCACCCAGGCATCCCTCCTTCCTTTTAATATGCTGTGTAGTTTGCATTGAAAGCCAGGCATGGTGTTCCCAGCAGGAACTAAGGTTAACAGACCTTACTGTGAGATTTAATGTTAATGTGACTTGGAATTGGGCTGTTTTTAATGTTCACTGTAGCTTTAAGTGTCAGGGCTTTGAGTGCTCCTAGTGCCCTTGTTTCTTTCACCTGTTGTCTTTGGGTTTTCATAAGAACTCCTCTTAAGCAGTGTTGTGTCTTACAGCTGCTTGAGCTACAATCTGTTGTTATCTTGGACCCTTGTTAGTGTGATAGTAAGATGTCGGGGAGGAGAGGCGTTCTGTGATTTTATGATTAAATCTCATTCTTTTAATGGGTCTAAGATATGAAAGTGGCTGTCACATGTTCATTAGAGCCATTCTATTTTTTTTTTAACCCTCATTATCTGAGACAGAAAAATTAGAAGGGCTGGAGTTAAATATTTTAGTGAAAAGTTCAGAGAATAGATAGAGATATTACCATTCTGTGTTTGTACATTATACGTAAGGAGATTTTGAGGAAAATACATTATGGGCCCTTTAGCAGATCATTAATGCATAACTCTATATATGGTATATATTTTAAAATCCAGATGATTTTTATCACTCAAGGATTTATTATTAAAAGATTGCAAAAGAAATGCCCACCATTATGAACAATGTAGACAAGTGAACCAAATAATATACTCTGAAATAAAGAATGTCAGAGATGACAACCTTCTAATGGCATTTAGTTGGGAATTTAGCACTGAAGGAAACCAAAACACAAAACGGTCTTCTAACAATTCATTTTGTACACAACGTTAATGATCTCATTTGTTAACTTCAGAAACCATTTCAAAATCAGGGGGCCCAACACAAAATTCTTACTGTGTTACAGGCTGTTTCTGGCAAAGCAACAAAGAGCGGCAGACGTAAGATTACATTCATGCTTAATCAATCATCATGAAAACACACACACTCAAATTATTTTCATGGCCACAAGGATTAAATAGTGAGTTAATGAAGCCTGAATGCTTTCACTTTGTGAACAGTGGTTGGGGAGAAGGCAAGTAATAAAACTAACAAGCTTTAAACACCTATATAGGGGAGGACAGATATATTTTCCTCTAATTTTCTAAGTTCTTGACTGGGGCCCCTATAACAGAAGTCAGATTGACAAGACCAAAGCACAGAAATTTATTTATATGATATAAATTTGAGGTGATGTGTGAGCCTTCATAAGAAAATGAAGACTTAAAAAAGAAGCTGAGCCTGAGTGTGTTTATGGTAGAGTTGATGATTTATGGAAAGCTGTCAAAATATGTGACAGAACAAAAGGGGTATGAGCTCAGTGGAACAAATGGGGGAAATGAGCAAGACTCTTTGTTCAGATTCCTGTCATAGTTCCTATGAATCCAAAGATAAGGATGTTCCTTTCCTCCATGTAGAGGGAGGTTACCTCTCACCTAAGGATGAGGGTCTTATGATCTACTTCAGGGGAGGATCAGAACGTCCTTCCTGCCCCTATAGTTTCTCAAATTCCTTCAGCTTAAAATATTCAATTTGCCAAGGTCCGTCTTTATGGGGTAGTGTGTCCTGAATTCCATTATCTACAGTAATTAAATGGGACACCATTCTGGATACACACATTTATGTGGGTGTGGGTGTGTGTGTATTTATACATATAGTCTCATTTTTCATATGTTGATGAAAGAACCTATATTCGATTAGGTACTTAGGTGAATTTAGTGAAGGTAATGTAATAATTTGAGGTCCCTGGTGTGAAATGGCATGCTTTTATTCTAAGATGCTGATCAATTGCTTTGGAACTGCTTTAGGTCTCAGCTAACAGAACAATTTCAAAGAAAAATTTCTTACAATAGTCAGGAAAAAAATGCATCTGATACATTAATATCAAAAGATCTCAAAATGTTGTTTTAGCGCTTCCATCCGAAATCTTCTCCAAAAGCATTTACAGTAGCATTCTATGTAATACTTTATATACAGTTAACCAATTTTTCTAAAAAATATACCTGTTTCTTGGACCCAATTAAAAGATGAGCAATGTCTGGCACAAGTGCGGGAATAATACAATACACTGATGGCTTCTGGCCTTGAGTCCCAGATCCTGGCATATAGTAGTCCTAAATTCAAGTCATTTAGTTCTCTGAGTACAAACCACATATTTTCAAAAAAAAATTATACGTAGACTTAGAAAGGGTGTTGTGCATTTCAGACATCAGAGAAAATATATCCTGCGTACGGCCAGAATTATTAAATATACTTTATAAATTTTAAGAATTGCTATATAGAAAACCATATCAAAATCTTAATTTCTCAGATGTGGTTAATAATAGCAGTTTTCAGCCTTAAAAGAGATTAAGGTAGAAGGAATAAAAATTTCTTCAGACAAAAGAAATTATGGTTTTGAATTATATAAGTTGGCTGATTTGATGTGCTGAATTTTAAAGGGGTGAGTATAAGTAATTGCCACGAACCAAAGCCACTTCCAAGAAGAATGCAGATATTTGTGTGTGGCCTCACATGGTCAGCGTTTAGAAAGTTTTTTCTTTGGGTCCCAAATATTAAATTGATATGTAGGAGGAGAGGAAGAAGATACCAGCATAAGTTAGCACTACTTCGAAAGCTCAAAAAAGACACAGGATTCTTGGTATCTGTAAACTTAGTATGAGATCACATGATGATGCATCCCTCTCTCTCATCACCCCCAAAATAAGGCCAGTTAAAACATAGGCAATTTTAATAGATTTTGAATATTAAGAATGGGATAAATGTCGATTCTCTCACCTCTTCTTTTTTTCAAGTTTTTATTTTAACTCCAGCTAGTTAATGTCTGGTTTAATATTAGTTTCAGGTGTACAATGTAGTGATTCAACACTTCCATACAACACCCGGTGCTCATCACAGCAAGTACTTAATCCCCATCAACTATTTAGCCCATCCCCCCACCTCCCTCCCCTCTTACAACCATCAGTTTGTTCTCTATAGTTAAGAGTCAGTTTCTTGGTTTGCCTCTCTCTCCCTTTTTTTCCCCTTTGCTAAAATTTGTTTTGTTTCCTAAATCTTCATATGAATGAAATCATATGGTCAGTCATAAAAAAGAATGAAATCTTGCCATTTGGAAAGACATGGATGGAGCTAGAGAGTATTATGCTTAGCAAAATAAGTTGGCCATCTCTTCTTTAATTAAACCAAACCTTGACTACTGGATTCAGTTGCTTTCATCTTAGTGACAATCACCCAAGTGTTCAGAGTAATACATCTAACATGATGTGAACACTGTAATTCGAGGAATGACTGAAAGAACTGAGAAAGAGTTAAGATGATAAAAAGGCAATCATCTACCCATATCTGTCCTAAAAGCTAGAGTGCAAAACTATGACTAGTTTGATAGATGTAACAGAGAAGCAGACTTTCCCTTAATATAAGAAAGAATTTAAAAATGATTAGAATTGTTCAACTATGAAATAGGTTATCCCCAACAATGATTTCCCAATAGCTGGGAAATGTTACATGATGGTCAGGATGAGCATATATTGGAGAGCAATGCCCCTTAAGTTCAATACATCTAAAATCACCTGGGGATCTTGTTAAAATGAAGATCTTGATTCTACAGGTGAGAGAGGGAATGGATTGTTTTGTATTTCCAAAAAGTCTATTTCAAACTCATATTGCTTGTCTATGGACTGTGCTTAAAATATAATGTAGAGAGATTTCATAGACTTTTTGTAGGTTTCTTTTAACCTTGAGAGTTCACTAGTTCCTGATGGGCACAGCATGAACATATAAATATCTCAGATTAGACATTTGCTCACCCATTCCACTCTGGTCATGAAAGAGGTAAAATTTTTCACAGAATATGTAAGAAGAGCAAGTAAGATTACATTGCCTAATGGAGAGGAACCTACATCCTGGTATGTGTGTTACCACACACACTACATTATTTTTTGCCTTCTAAATTTAAGTTTTTGAAAACAAATGCTGCTCATATACTATTTTCGAGTGCCTTTTAGTAAATGCTTGTATTTTGTGTCCCTGCTCCTTGCTTTCATTAATATTGTTGGCAGTGAAACTCTTCACTAAGATGACTGCATCAAGGTCATACTTAACTGCATATGGATCTCAGCCAATTGCATGTGGCAGGTGGGAATATGAAATATTACTCAACATTCAAAATCTTTTCTTGTGATTTTTTTCCTTGTCATTCCAGTTATAATGGAGGACAATTAAAACGTCAGATGCTTGGCTATAAATTTGAAGGATGGTGGCTGAATCGTCTTTTGGATGAGAACATCTAAGCACTATATCTTTTTTTTTAACACATGGAAGAATCTAAACTTTGATTTGGCCATAATTAAATCATTTGTTTGAAGATGAAATGCAATATTTGCTGCTTAAGAAAGTTTCACTCATGGAATTTAGTATGTGCTTCTCAGCTAGATGGTTGATTTAAGTTTTAGTTTATATAAGGAAAATCAAGGAATAAAAAGTAAAGCTTTAAAAATTATTTTCAGTCCTACAATAGAACAGGCAAAACAATCAACATTTTCCCCTGTCTCACTTTAGGGCTTCAAATTATAGTAAAAAAAAAAAGTCATTTCTGTGGTTCTATGTTTAACTCATATTTTACTCTAATATCCAAGCTTAAGAACTCTATCATTTTTAATGAACTAATCTATGCCAATAAGTTACAGAAAGCTGAAAGGGATGGGGAAAATAAGAAGAATTAAAAGGGTTTTAATTTTTTAACAGAAGTCCCCAGGAAATCTAATTAAAGAAAAACCAGGGCAGAAAATATATTAATTGGTTTATTCCAGATTGCATGGCAAATCATGATAATTTTAATTTGGAGCAGGGAGCTAAGCTCTAAGATTTGTACCCTGACATAGAAACTAGTCTCTGATTCATCGAATGAAATAAAGAATATTTGCCTCAGAAGAATTTGGGTTGACAGACTTGATTCACCCTCTCAGGGGAAAGTAAAACCATATATTCTTTGAGTTCAGATGTCAATCAATGAAAAAACAATTCTTATAAATAAATGGTTTCTTGTTATTTCATCTATCTTCCTGCCTGCTTTAGGATGAGACTGTCAAAAAAAATATTTTAGGAGAGCAATCTTGGTATAGATCCATGTCTCAGAAGTGCATGATGAGCTATCAAAAACCAGTTCCGTAGAGTTAGTTTTATGAAAGATGGAAAAAGAAATTTCTTCAAAACTCAATGGGGAAAATAAACTTTTGGGTGCTTTAAGTCATAGAGAATTACATAAAATCATCCTGAGATATAGGTGTGTGTGCATGTGTGTAACATATATACATATGTTTATATATGCAACACATATGTGTTACATATGTAACATATATTTGCTACATTTATGTAATTTATATATTTATAATGTGTGTGTGTGTTAGGGTTAGGATCATGGTTACCATTGGTGTTCATGTTTCTTATT
Organism: Neomonachus schauinslandi; assembly: GCF_002201575.2. Classification (NCBI taxonomy): domain Eukaryota; kingdom Metazoa; phylum Chordata; class Mammalia; order Carnivora; family Phocidae; genus Neomonachus; species Neomonachus schauinslandi. Next base: position 33,443,221 of record NC_058413.1, read on the forward strand.
TATCAAGTGATCTTTAAGTTCTCTTACAGCTCTGAAATTTATGATTCTCATACACTAACTGAAAGAAATCCTGTGAAAATTCACTGAGCTGGTGGAAATTACACAGTCCCTCACTAAGCTTCTGATGGCAGGATGAAGAAAATGCTCAAAATCCATAGTTTTCTCTTTTGTTCTATTATCTTCCTATAGCGTTTATTTTATGTGTAGAAGAAACAGTCAAGGATTCGGTGGGTTTTATATGGCACTATTTGCAAAACCCAGAGAAAGTTTAGGGCTGGATGACACACATTCAGAATAAATAGATGATAGATGATAGATAGATAGATAGACAAACATATCCTATCTACATACATACAAAACCTGTATATATATATATATATATAAATCAGTGATTTCTAGAGACATTGAAAGCAAAAAACTTGAAATTGTCTTGGATATAAGAGAAATAGACTTGGAAAGCAATTTGAATACTAACAATATCATTATAGAAAATGATAGGCTCTTATTCTATATTCTGTGTCCATACAACACATGTTCCTTAGACTGTAATTCCCGAAAGTAGCGTCCTAGTTTCTATTCTGGTAGAACTTTTTTGACAGCCACAGAAAGGGATTCTTGGATATAGAATGCTTACAGTCTTCCATAGTTGTGGTAGTAGGGTCACTATTACTGAAATGGTTTCTTTTGAAGTTTCTTTATTTTCCTGAGCAATTTCACTAAAACCTAATGGTGCAGAAGGATGTGATAAGGAAACAAAGAACAATGAATGGCCCCACTAAGCAAATAGCTCATCGGCATTAGCATACTATTTTTCTCAAAGACTTATGTACCAACGTAATTAGGGCTCACGATTATAGGTGAAGTTTATGACCTTAGCACTATTGGAAAAGAAACAACAAGCAGTGCAGAGTATGAAAATATAGCCTGTTCAACTTGTAACATGCTATCATCTCTGCAAAATGGAGATATGGTTATACACACAGCTTTCTCATAATAAAGCTATTTGGCAAAATATATACATACATATTTATGTATTTAAATGCATACCATATTAAGAAGGGAGGAGAAACAGAGAGAAGAGAGAGAGGTGCGCACATTTTGTGTGTGTGTATTTCTGAGCCTGTCAAATTAGTTACATTTATATTGCCAAATAATCCAGAGGGATACATGATTATACAGGCAATGTGAAAAACAATAACTTTAACATTGTATTATATGTTGACTATGTCTGGAGCATTCTTCTAAGCGGGCTACATTTCTTTAATCATTTAATCCTTACAACACTCTAAGATAGGTTTTATTATCATTCCTAACTGAAAAGTAAGAAAACTGAGGTTCAAGGAGCTAGAATGATCCATGAAAGGTCAGACGGTTCGTATTGGTGGAACTAGAATTTAACCAGGACAGTCTGGCTCCAGAGTTGTCTGTATTCATCTTTAGCCTGCATCTTTTCACAAATAGAGAAATTTAACCCTGCTTTTCTTTGGACAGTTAATAGCATTCTGTCTCACTTTCATGAAGCTGTGGAAGATGTGCAGTCTTGAGAATTTGGCACTGATGCCACATTTCCACACTCGGTAGCGATAACTTGTTGGAAGACTCCATGGCTTCTGCCTGGGTTATATTGCTAAACCGGCAAATTCAACTGCAGTTGACCCTTGAACAAGGGTGGGGGGGCTAGGAGTGCTGACCCTCACATGTTCAAAAATCTGCATAAAACTTTTGAATCCCCCAAAACTAATAGCCTACTATTGACCAGAAGCCTTATTGATAACAGAGTTGATTAAAACATAGCTGGTAGGTTATATGTATTATATACTGTGTTCTTACAATAAAGCAAGCTAGAGAAAAGAAAATGTTATTAAGAAAATCATAAGGAAAAGGAAATGAATTTATAGTGCTTTATTTATGTATTTATATACATAAAAAAAATCTGCCTGTAAGTGGATCCATGCAGTTCAAACCCATGTTGTTCACGGGTCAACTGTATAGGGAATGTATAAATCAGGAAAATTTTAGTAAAAACCAATCTAAGGTACCTGAAACAACCTCAGAGAATCTCTCGTAAAGATACTGGATTTTCCATGAAAGTGAATGCAGTAAAGGAACTCAGGAAGGACATGGATTAGAGACAATGTTAAGATTCTCTCTTTTTCGGGGTGCCTGGGTGGCTCAGTCGTTAAGCGTCTGCCTTCGGCTCAGGTCATGATCCCAGGGTCCTGGGATCGAGCCCCGCATCAGGCTCCCTGCTCAGTGGAGAGTCTGCTTCTCCCTCTCCCTCTGCCCCTCCCCCTGCTCGTGCTCTCTGTCTCTCTCCCTCTCCCTCTCTCTCACTCTCGCTATCTCAAATAAATAATAAAATGAGGGGCGCCTGGGGGCTCAGTCGTTAAGCGTCTGCCTTCCGCTCAGGTCATGATCCCAGGGTCCTGGGATGGAGCCCCGCATCGGGCTCTCCGTTCAGTGGGAAGCCTGCTTCTCCCCCTCCAACTCCCCCTGCTTGCGTTCCCTCTCTCGCTGTCTCTCTCTGTCAAATAAATAAATAATATCTTAAAAAAAAAAAAAGAAAAAGATTCTCTCTTTTTCAGTTTTTGCATCTCTCTACAAATTAGTATTATTTCTGTTTTACTCCTTTGACCCCCAGACTTCTCTGGCCCACAGGGCAGAAACATGGCCCTTCACAGCTCCCACACTTGCATGTACAGTGAGGCTGACTCCACCGATCTTTGTCCTAGCGTCAATCTCCCAGCACAGATTCTTAATTCAGATATTAGCTCGTCTGGGGGTGGCACTGAGAGTTTACATGGTTGGTTAATCAAAATATAGATCCAGAGGTTGGATACCCCAAATTAAGTTGAGACCTCATCCCACTGCCATGGAATACTATAGAGGACGATACCCAATGGCTTAAGGAGATCAGAATCTTAGAATGGTTACATTATTTAGGACTTAATTGCCTCTATCTTTATCATATAGGACACAAGGCTTTGAAAAGAAAATTAAGGTGCCCAAACCTTTAAGAGCTCTGTAGTGGAATTTTTATACAGATAAGGCAGTACAGTGACCCTAATGAGTCAAGTAACCACAAAAATTTGGAATCATAACAACCAGTTCCCCAGACTTTATGTAGTAGAAAAGAACTATTGGTGTGCAGGTAAACTATTAACACCTGGTTCTCTGAGATAAGAGAGGGGGGAACCCTGGTTTGTAGAATTTTCCAATTTCCATAGTGTGAAAATCCCCACCATGGCTGTTTAGATAATTTCAAGCTACCAACATGGCATCACTGAACACGAAGATGGGAAAAGACATACACAAAAAGTTTTCCTCAGTCAGTGAGTGCCAACTAAGCATACTACCAAAGAGAGCCATCCCTATAGTGCTTCTGAATCCTTAACCTACAGAATTCATGTGCATAATAAAATCGTTGTTGTCTCCCACTGAAGTTTTGGTGGATTGTGGTTTGTTATACAGAAGTAGTAATAGAAGAGGCCTTGGACTGTTTTTCCCTCTACTTAATGTTATGTTCCCTGTCTAGAGTAGAACCTGCCCTTGTAAACAAAAAATAGAAAACAACAACTCATATAATAGCCATCCACTAACAATAAAACAGAAGTTGTTTTTCCTTCTGTAGCATCTATCCAAGCATCTATCCAAGACTTTTCCAAGGTCTGTGTTACCTAATGAACAGCAGTGTAATTTAGGTAATGGCCTCATATTCTAAGATAAAACACATATACACGATAAACTTCCATACACAACAGAATAAAAAACAAAGAACACATGAAAAGAGCATAAAATGGTATCAAAATATAAAAATCATAAAATACAAAATGTTATATTTGTTCTGTAAGTGTATAAACATCTCAAATTTTCTTCAAGATGGAGTGTCCATAAAGCACAGTAAGAAATGTACACCATCTCATGGATAAAAATCTCATAAACTCTTTAGATTACGCCTCCATCTTCCATACCCTGAAAAAAATGGCTTTGCTGAGAATTAACCCATGTTTTTTATTTGATTATCATTTCCCTCTCATTTGAGTTCATGATTCCATACCCCAATTTCTCTGAGTTCTTCGTCCACTTAAATATGAAGGCAATATGATTAGCCACCCTAGGAGAGAGAAGAGGCTTTGATCATTTCCTTAGGATCTGTCTCGGTAAAGTTAACAGGATTTAGAGATGCAGTCTAGGCACCAAGAACTCCATATCCAAACCATAATCAAAGCAAATAGGTATTTGAGTCTGTTTGCCAAGTATGGACATAATCCAGACTAAAATAGTGGTGGCACAGAGATGAAATCAGGATCACTGAGTCAGTACTGGGGAGAGAAATGGTGCTAAATGTGTGTGGAGTTGGTGTTAGGGACAATAAGGGAACTACAAATAAAGTACTATGTCCTAAAGACTCCAGTGGCACAGACTTCTCAGTCTTAATATTCCTTTTATATTAGGTGTTTCATCCTCAACAAAAGCTCTCCCTAAATGCTCAAGGAGCTTGACCATTTAAAGCTAGGCATTAACCTTGGTAGATCATCATACTTATACTTTCATAGTGAGTATTTTATCCTTAAAAGTATCCTTCTATTTCATAAAAATTGTTAGAAAGTCCCTACTTTATTACTTTCTTAAAAAGTACTTATTGGGAAAAATGAACAATTTCTGTATCATACTCCAGAGCATTTTTGTGGTGCATTCTTATTAATACCTACAACTCTATGCAACAGATAATGTTGTTAGAATAAAAATAGACCTAATACCTGGGTTAAATGATGTGCCCAAGTGAATGGTGAAAATGGTTCTCAAATTTTATTCTGACCAGGGGTGCCTGGTTGGCTCAGCCGGTAGAGCATGTGACTCTTGATCTTGGCTTTGTGAGTTTGAGCCCCATGTTGGGTGTAGAGATTACTTAAAAATAAAAATCTTAAAAAAGAACACAACTGTTTCTGATCAAAATTTACACTTTTTTTCTTTAGATGACACTGCCGCCTTGCTGCTAGGTAATTTGTAAATTTAAAGAGCTAAAAATAATGCAAATGTAAGTTTTTACACTTCGAATTGCATATATTTGAATAAGAAAATGCTCATGTGCATTTTTAAACTGTCATTTTCAATAATCAAGAACCTGTCATTTTCTTGTGTACTGAAGAGCTCAGTCTCAGCTATTTTCAAAGTTACATGATGGCACTTATGAACTGAGAACATATTAAGTGGGTTATTGGAAAAATGTATGAAAATATAAAAGTGTCCATCTTAGATTTGAGGTATCAAGCACTGTATGATAGTATGTTTTTAAACAGTTTAAAATATTCAGCCTAAACACCTTCAACTTTTTTCTGTATCATTTAAAATTATTTTTATAAATAATCATAACCTCTGTGTACAAGAAAGCATAACCCATGTTCATGTTTTAAACAAATTTATTTCACATAGCCAGCCCTTTTATTTGAATATAATCATCTGTATTTTTTATGGAAATAAAAGAGAATCATGGACACTCATAATCATCTCTTGAGACAAAGATTTTGGTTGGTGTTGGGATTTGCCCCAAAGATCTAAATTCATATATACAGCCTATCCCAGTACTACCGGGAACACTCATATCTAGCATAAGACCATCCAACACCCCCTAATTCTTAAGCATAATGGCTCCATCAAGTTTTAAGCAAAAGAAGTAGCGCAAGGATAAACTCCATCATCTTTCCAGAAGAAAGTGAGGGCTTTTTTGAGCTGACACACCCACACTTACATGCCCTCACCTGCCTGCTCATTACAGATGCACAAATGTCTTCCCCAGCAACAGCACTCATGAGAACTTGTCCAGTTTTATTCTGCAAACACAGATCTATCTGCATAGCCAGTATTTAGTGTGCTTATTTCTTTTACAGTTCTTAAACTGCAATTTGTTTTCTGTGTTCATCAGCCAATGTGCTTACAGCTCAAGCTTCTACAACCCTGGTGATCAATGGGGTGACAGATGTCGCAGCCAGATCGCCCTCACATCTGCTCAAGCTTCTACAAATAACCATAGGAATAGAAAGGATAAGAAATGAACATTTCCTGTTAATTATATATCTATATCTGTCGACCAATCAAATTTTCTGTGTATATGTGTGTTTCTGTGCATGTGTATAAATATTTAGTTTGAGGTAATTTTAGGTCCACAGGCTATTTTAAGATACAGAGAAATCCTTTGTACTTTTCACCAAATTCCCTTCAATGGTAGCACTTTGCATAACTACAATTTAATATCATGGCACGGAAAATAACTTTAATACAATCCACCAACCTTATTCAGATTTGAGATTGCACCAGTTTCACATTTTGACTTCTTTACTATAATTGAGTCTTCTAATCCATGAACACATTATGACTCTCCATTTTTAGGTCTTGGATTTTCTTCATCAGCATTTTGTAATTTTTAGTATATAAATCCTATACATGTTTTGTTAGATTTAGACAAAATATTTCCTTTTGTTTGGAGCCATTAAAAATGGTATTGTGCTTCTAATTTGTTTCCACATGTTTGTTTCTAGTATATAAAAATGTGATTGAGGGGCACCTGGCTGGCTCAGTCAGTAGAGAATGTAACTCTTGATCTCAGGGTTGTGAGTTCAAGGCTCACAGTGGGCACAGAGAAACTTTAAATCAATCAGTCAATCTCAAGAAAAGTAAAAAAAACTGTGATTGATTTTTGTATATTGATCTTTTATCCTGTGACCTTGATAAAGTCATGCTTTCAGTGGGACTCCCATACAGTCCATAGTGAATGCATCTACCTGGGCTTTCTTCTGCTGCTTTGTTGGGGTTCAGGAAATACTGGATCTGTGTTACGTTCTGAAGCAGGGTGGAAGTCATGAGATGCTACTCTTCCAATCCTGTGATCTCAAGTCCATCCTCCTTTTCTTAAAATTTTTCAGTATCTTCTTTGTTTGCCTGTTGTTTTATTTCCAGGTTTTATAGTTTTATTAGGGGAGAATTAACAACAGAAGAGTTTTAGCATAAATGATAAAGCAAGTATAGGTTCAGTGAATTCATTAATATATGGTAGCGATAGGTCAATAAGGATTAGTAAGTAAAATCCACATCAATAGTTGGGTAATGAGTAGTCATAGCAAAGAAACCCAATCATCTTAATTCATCTTAATTAGAAAATGTTAAGCAACAGTCACCATGTAAAATGGTACTCAATTTACCTTCTCTTAACTAGTAAATTATTTACATCATTTATTTATTTTCTTCTTTCCTATATTTATTTAGTTGAATAGTTGTTAGTCACCAGTTGTGAGTTTATTTTTTTTCCCCTAATTTCAAATGGAATTATGCCCAAATGGCTTCTGCCTGTTCTTACTATTTCATAAGATGCTTTGTATAAACTTCAGAACTAGTTGGTTTGCAAATAAATTAATGGCAGTAGAGCAGGGGAAAATTTGACATTTCAATTGGGATATATTTGTCTTTGTTTATATTATGAGCATATTGGGCTGTCTCTTTCCATTTAGAGCTAACAATATTATCTAAATGCATTTTTTTTTTTACTTTTTCAACACCTTTAAGAGAGAAAATTTAGAGTAAAATCACAATGCCAATAAACCCTGGTAATCTTTTATCTTTACAAAATTGTTCTCTGTAAGGCTTATTTCTGCAGAATATGAAACTGTTTGTTCTTACAGACCAGAAAAAATCTCACAAGATAGATGATAAGTAGACATGTAGGTAGGTAGATAGATAGATAGATAGGTAGATAGATGATAGAATACAAAGTTGAGGATATAATTCAGCACCTCATTCCACAGTCTTCACTTAGCTATAACTATTAGATAATGTGAATATACGTATTTTTTAAAATTTTTGTAATAAAGTATTCCAAAGCCCAGAATAAATTAAGCAACATGTTAGTGTTTGTTGATAGTGTGTATTATATTATTTTATGAATTTTTGTATGTTTGAAATATTTCATAGGCGATACAGCAATATATTGTAACTCATTATGTGCTTTTCTCTAACCTACACTAGACAGTTATATTAAAATGTTCTCTGATGACCAATTCCATGCTTTGCATCCCCATTTGAAGAGAGTATCAGGGAAAATTTTCCTATTACCCTTCACAAGGGAAACAAGGACAAATACACTGAAGGCCTTGCCAGTTATATAAACCATATTTTGCTTCTTGGAAGAACATCTATTATATGTCATTTTCTGAAATACAAGAGTTCATTACCAAAGCAGTTTGGTGGAAAAAAAATTCTATTTTAATAACAGAATTAATCTATGTTCAATATCAGATTTGCTGCCCACCACTCCTTTTTCTTAGTGTCATGCAATTATTAACATTCTGTTATTGTGAGGATACATAGGACCACTGAGAGAATTATTTTTTACATTAGTTAGCACATACTATGGAAGAATAAAATTTTGGAGTTCTTATTTAGCTTATACTACTTAGTTTCTACAGTACTCTTCTGAGGAATTTTTTTTAAAAAGGGAGAAAATAGTGGAGAAACACCTGATTAGAAAATTATTTGGGCTCTCTGAAAGTACCTAATATGTTCTTTATGTGGAAAAGTGCTTATAGCAAGCACCAGAAGTATAATAATAAAATCTTTTTGCAATAATCAAGAAGGATTTGACTAGAGTGCAAGCTACTTGTCACTAAGAATAAATTAGGTTGTCTTTACATTCATAAAATCTGAGTTTTAAGGGGCTTTATATGCCCGATCATCCACCCACTTGGTTTTTAGTCAAGGAAGCCAAGCCCCAGAGCAATTGAATGATTTGCCCAGTAAAGCACCTGCAACTCTCACATATTTTATAGAGAATATAAATTTGTCTAGTTTTAATAATGCTTTTTTGTGCACATTTTCCTTGTGTCTTCCACTATACTTCCTTTTGAAATATGTATTTCATAGTGATAACAGATTTGAAATCTAAAACCAGAGGTTGAAAAATCTTATTCATATTGTTTTTTATTTATGCAAATGGGAAAATCTTGAATCTTTGAAATATAGAAACCCATGTAAACACTGAGGTTAAAATATCAACCCTGATCTTCTTCATAAGATTCAAGATTGTTTTTTATTACAGATTTTGCCAGATATTTTGTAGATGTTGCTAATTATCTCTCTACCCATGTTTTAATCTTTTTCTCTCCTGCAGGTAGGGGCTGAAGGGGATAGTATATTGAAATTGGTATCTCTCTCTATCCAAATTTTTGTATTCTTCTATATACGAACCTATTATAGTGTATAATATTGTTGATATATTTTGAATTATTATAGTATATAATATTGTGGATATGTTTTGAATATATATATCACTTTCAATACATATTTTGCATCCTATCGGTTTACTCAATATTGTGTAATCTCAATCTAATTTATTCATTTTATTTACTGGATAGAAATTTATTACATAATTTTATATAACTAAATTTGTCCATCCCTCTTTTCAGGAAAATTTGGTTTCTAGTTTTTTTTATTATATACACTTTTCTGTAAAAACCATTCATCTACACATTGTGAAAGAAATATTGCACCAGACAGAGTTATACAGTCAAAGAAGATGTTATTCAGCTCTATACAATGTGGAAGAGAGACTGAATTCAACCTTACTGAAACAAAGGTGGGAGGGATTTTAAGCATGAGGGTGAGCAAGCAGAAAAATACTGAAGGAGTTGTGGGAAGTTGGTTCATAGGACACGTCCAGCACAGTGAGTTGCCCCTGAATTTTCAAAGGTTTATCTCTGTGATTTCACCATCTGTGTTGCTATTTGGCCTTATCAAAGTTAGGTTCCTACAGAAACTTAATCTCTGCCACCATACAATCTTGTCTTTTATGTGACAGGCTTGCTTACATCCCATGGGAATGGAACAGTGAACAAAATTGGCAAATGTTTGCTCTCCTGGAGTTGATGTTATTGTGGCGAGAGATAGGTAATAAAAATAACTAATTAAAAAGATTATAATTTAAGCTTCAGACATAAATAAGTCAAAAAAGAATTGAGAATGAAAGAAATTAGCTTTTTTTTTTTGAAGAATGGAGAGCACATTCATCATTAAGAGAATTATATTTAAGTGAAGACATGAAGGAGATGAGGAGTGAGCCATGTGTTTATTGAGGGGAAAGAGTTACAGATAAATTGAACAGCAAAGACAAGACCTGAGGCAAGAATGTGCTTCATGTGTTTAAAGAACACCCAGATGGACAATACAGCTAGAAAAGATTGAGACAGCATTTGGTAGACACTTTTAACAACTCTATTACTTTGAGAGAAATAGGGAGCCAACAAAAGTTTTGAGCAAAAGAATGATAATCACACTTACGTACTAGAAGGATTATTGTGACCACAATGTTGACAGTAGAGAAGTGGGATTCGAGAACAGGAGTAGGAAGGGATTTGAGGAAGCTATTTTAATAAGCAAGGTATGAAGGTAGTGAAATAATTGTCAAATGATTTGTATTTTGAAGGTGGAGATAAAAGTATTTTGGTGAGTCCTAAATGGGCTGGAGCGAGTGGAAAGTAAAGATGAGTTGCAAGTTTGGGCCTGTGAACTAGAAACATTTTCATTTTGCATCTGTTTCTTTGAAATGCATAATTATAAAACTTTATTAGATCTAGATATAAGTGTAGTTTCATGGCAACATTGTCCTTTTTATTTTATATTTGAAAATCATTTGGACAATTCTTGGTTCTTGAATTTTTAAAGGAATTTTTTTTTAAAGATTTTATTTATTTATTTATTTGACAGAGAGAGACACAGCAAGAGTTTAAAGGAATTTTAATATGAGCTTGTTAAAGTCTGCAAAAATCCTGATGATACTTTGACTGTCATTGTTTTGAATATATTGTTTTATTCTCATGGAGAGTAAAATAATAATTACTTATCTAGAAATACATTATTAATATAGCAAATTTTATGTCTTTATTGCCGAAACTGGCATCTTTAAACTAAGATATATTTCAGATAATTTCCATTTTCATTGGACTAACCTCTTTTAAAAAGAATTTTAATTAAATTAAAATTGGCATTCAGATAAAAAAATATACAATGACATATTTGGCCAAGAAACTGGAAACTGTGACTTAAGTTCTTTTAATCAAAAAAGAGGAAATAGCTTTTAGAATCTAACAGAAAAAAATTTCCAGTTAAAACTATCAAAATTACATGAGAATAAGTCATTTAAATGCTTTGAATAGAGACTCAAAGAATAGATATAATTTGATGCAATGGCCTTTAACACTTAAGTGTTTCCTGGTGGCCTACAGAAATAATTTCTACTTGACAGAAGTAGTAATTAGGAAATACTGCACTTAATTATTACAATTGGGATTGGGTTAGATTTATAGCTAACTTTAAATAGAGAACATAAATTAACCGGAATAGTTACAAATTGATGTAACAAAAGAAAGTCAATGAAAATAGTCTATTTCAAATAGGGCTTAAATTTTTGGAAAAAAAATATACATAATTTTAGTATAGAAATAATTGTAAAAACTCCTAAACTTGAGTAATTTTTACTTCTCTGATTAGATACTCACTCTAATTAGCATATACGTAATTTAAAGATTCATATCTTTATTGAAAACTTTGAAATAATGTTTAATAAAATTAAATACCTAGTTGGCTTTCAGTCCCGAGGGAAGAAAAGAATGAAAATTTATAATTAGCTATTGCCCCAAGAGAGTCTGTCCAATATGTCCCACTAACTACAAGTTGTATTTGCGAGTATTTATTCCATTTACCAGTAAATAAAAACAAAACAAATGCCACAGAAAGGGATTTATGAAAACGTTAATAATTTAAAAGCCATTATGTAAATTGAAAATATATTTATTAATCAACTCCTTATACCTGCTATGAAAAGAAGTGAAGATTATTCTATGGGTGAGTTTCCACAATCTCTTTCTCATAATGTGTGTTTATGTGTTCTGTATAATATATATATACATATCAATAATTTGAGAAGCTGCAGTACTATAATTGATTTCGTAAAAATATTTTGTGTCACGTGGAAAAAAATCATATTCTCCAAATAATTGATTTAGTGACAGTGGGTGGGGAATGTGTTGGTAATTATATTCTAGTTGGCCAAATCCAATTGCTACACTCAATTTGTTACTTCCTTTTTTGCTTCTTTTTTTATTATCAATGTGTATAAAGTGCCTACTTACTGGTAAAAGTTTGGAATGGAGTCAGAAAAACAGCATACCGGTTTCTTTTATTAAAAAGATTTTATTTATTTATTTATTTGAGAGAGAGAGAGCATGAGTGGGGGAAGGGGCAGAGCAGGAGAGAAAGAATCTCAAGCAGACTCCCCACTTAGTGCAGAGCCTCCAAATGTCTGCTTGCTCCAGTGCTCAGTCCCCAGAGAACATGACCTGAGCTGAAATCAAAAGTCGGATGCCCGGGGCGCCTGGGTGGCTCAGTTGGTTAAGCGACTGCTTTCGGCTCAGGTCATGATCCTGGAGTCCCTGGATCGAGTCCCTGGATCGAGTCCCTGGATCGAGTCCCTGGATCGAGTCCCGCATCGGGCTCCCTGCTGGGCAGGGAGCCTGCTTCTCCCTCTGACCCTCCCCCCTCTCATGTGCTCTCTCTCTCTCATTCTCTCTGTCTGAAATAAATAAATAAAATCTTTAAAAAAAAAAGTCAGATGCCCAACTACTGAGCCACCCAAGCACCCCATCATACCAATTCCTTAAGTGTTTATCCTAAGGGTCAAGATAAAAAGGAAATATACTCCGTATTTTATTATCTATGAATGTAAGATAACAAATTATCCAATCAGACACATACAATGCAGATAACTTACCCAGTGTCTAACTTCACTAATAAATTCAATGATATAGGTCATTCTGAGCTCCAGGAAAAGCAGGGAACATCAATCTTAGATCCTGTCTGTCCACATAAGAATGTTCTTTGGACCAGATTTTTGTTATGGATCTCTCTAAATATTGCAAACAGAGCATCACTTACAGAGAATGATGCAATTTTGGTAATCAAACATCTCCATTTTATGCTCTGATAATTATATAAGGTGACATTTTTTAGAGATGAATAGCATGTAAATCTATACATTCCATGATTATTTATTGTAGTTGATCCTAGACAGAACAGGTTCAGCCTGCTAAAAGTATTCCATACCCACATATTTTCCCACAGATTTTCCCATCATTAGTGTGTCTGCCAGTAGGTCTGTCATTATAGTATTTAGTAATCATTTTCCTCCCTTCCTTTCCTCTTTCCTTCTCTCATTTTTTCCTTCCAATCTTTCATTCTTGGACTTCCACTGGAAAAGTAAGACTTAGATTTCAGTTTTGCTGCTAATACTTTCTTTTCAACATGCAAAGAAAAATAACCATCTAAAGGAAAGATGCTAAGTCTTCTGAAATCTCCCCAAGTCATATCAGATGTATCAGGCACCTAATATGCCTCCTTCAAGCACTGCAGAGGAGTAAGTTTATCAAAAATTGATTTACTGTATGGTATCACTTATATGTGGAATTAAAAAAAAAAGCTGACTTCATAGAAATGGAGAATAGGATGGTGGTTGCCAGGGGCTGGGGGAGGGGGAAATAGGTCAAACTTTTAGTTACAAAAATAAGTTCTGAGGATCTCATGTAGAACATAGTGACTATAGTTAATAACACAGTATTGTACACTTACAAGCTGCTCAGAGTAGATCTCAGTGCTCTCACCACACACAAAGTTAACATTGTGAAGTGATGGCCATGTTAATTATCTTGGTCTTGGTAATCGATCCATGGTGTATCCATACATCCAATTATCACATTATACACCTTAAATATATATACTTTTATTTGCCAAGTGTTCTTCAAATAAGTTGGAGGAAAAAAGAAAAAAAAGTTGCTTCCAGAATCTCTTTTGAATGTGAAATTTTTAAAAATGTTATTTTACTCTAGATTAGAAAGAAAGATAAGTTGAAGGCAATGAGCCCAAATCCTGCTTCAATATTCCTTGTAAGAAATGACACTAATTTTGCAAAGGAAAAAAAAAAAGAGTATGAGGAGACATATTTATAATATGAGAAAATTATAGAAGATGTGAGATTTTCAGCTTCATTGGGTGTGGCCTTTGAGGGATAGACAAAATTTTCTTCAGATTTTCTGAATTAGGGAATCATTGGTAAAATCCACCCAGGTAGGATTATTTTTTTTTTTTACAAAAAGACAAATAAAGATTGTATGTTTATTTTAAATTAGGACTCCACTTAGGATTAAAGTCCCTTTTACACTGAAGAACAAAAGATAATTTTTATGGGACCACACCCTTGATCAAAGAAATAAACTATTTCCTTGAAATTGAAGCACCCATGTAAAATGAATTAAGCCAGCAAAAGAATTATGGTGTAATAAAAATAAGATAAATATACTCACAAGATGATTTATCTTACCATAAATTTAATGAGCTGGTAGAAATTGGGCAGCATCTGTCATAGGAAAAAAGGAAAATTGGAAGTTAGCATCATACTTATTCTAGAATTTGATATTTATTTTCTAGATTTAGAAACAAATTTCATGTGTGGAAATGGTTTAAATGAAAATTGAATATGAAAGTAAGTATTCTATTCTTTCATTTTTACCACAAGTACTTCTGTTGTGTTCCTTATCCTTTCCTGCTATGAAATCCACTATTTTATGTGTCAGTCACACTTGGAGAAAAATTAAATTTCATTTTAATCTTACTGAACTGTTTAATCAGTTTTATTATGCCTACAAGACTTCATCTTTAAATAACTTGTCAAAAGCTCTCTGCAGAAGAATGGAAGAAGAGTAACATCTGATTAAAATGCTGGTAAAAATATTGTCAAATAAGCAGCTTCTATACTGAATGAAATAGCATAGCTTCCCTTCAATTCTTTATCCATATAAATTTTACAGTTTTTAATATAATGTGTTATGTTGTTCTGTTTCTATTTGTATTATAGATTGCATTTCATGATTTAATGATTCAGATCATTCAATGTCACTTATGCATGATAATTTAATTTACGGTAACCTTCCCTTCTGTAACAATGAAAAATTGTTTCTCCTTGTGTCCTCCACTGAATTGTCCTTGTTTTCCAACAGACTATTCTGGATTATTGTCTCTCTCTCCCGTATCTTTAATTTCCTGTGTTGATTCCGTCCTTTTTGTTTGTTTTTGGACACACAGATGCCTTAAAAACAGCCATCATTTAAAAAAAGAAAAAAAGCACTCTTCCACCCCACTCTCCATATGTTACCTGTATCCTGAATTATCTCACATCGCAAAGTATTTTGCATACATTTGCTGTCTCCACTGCACAACTCATTCTTTCTGCAATGCATCCCATTCAGACTTATTAAAGTCTCCAATGGCAATTATGAGGCTGAAGTCAGTGAATAATTTTTAATTATCCTCCCACTCAGTCTCTCAACAGCATTTGACGTGGTTGGCATCACCCTTCTTTTCTTCGTGAGGGTTTGTCTCCTAAACCTCCCTGGACACCACATCCATTCGTATTCACTCCTTCTTCTTCATCTGCCCCATCACAGTGTTCTTGTTTTCCCCTCCAGGACACCTCCAAATGTCTGCTTGCTCCAGTGCTCAGTCCCCAGCCCTCTTTTATGTGGGTAATCTCGCTGACTGTCAGGACTGTAATAAGTAGTGCAAATGGATGAATTTCTAGTCCACATCCCTAGCCAGAAATTCTCCCCTGAGCCCTGATGTGCTGTATCCAACTGCCTCCTTGACCCCTGCATTTAAATATTTAAGTAGTCCTTAAATTGCCAAATCAGAACTATAGCTGTATTTACCTCCTTCAAATGGCTCCTTCTGGATCCCTTCTCATTAATTTCTTCCAGCGCTGTTTTGAGTGCTAACGTGTGCCAGACACCAGCCAGCAGCCAGAGGGAAACTGCACAAATGGTCTGCCTGGCTTCAGTAATAAGTGGGTGTACTTTCTGAAAAGAATTTTAAAACCTTACAAAAATACCTGAAATCTTAACCACGCAATGGGAAACCTAAACAATGTCTGTGAAAAAAAGATATGTCTCCCTAAAAAAAAATTTGCCATAAATTCTAAATATTTTCTGTGATTACCATTGCTTTTAAATATATGTGAATTTAAATTAGGACTTTTTTGTTTTTTCACTTACCTTGTAATAAACCTCTCATTCTATCTAGGAGTTAATTCGGATAACTCACCCTGGACAGTTTGCCTCCGACACACACGGACTCAGCTTTCCTTGTTCCTTCGGAGAGCCGGTGGAGCCTCGGATTCATCTGGCCTTGTTTCTTTTTTTCTTTTTTTTTAAGATTTTATTTATTTGACAGAGAGAGACACAGCAAGAGAGGGAGCACAAGCAGGGGGAGTGGGAGAGGGAGAAGCAGGCTTCCCGCGGAGCAGGGAGCCCGATGCGGAGCTTGATCCCAGGACCCTGGGATCATGACCTGAACCCACAGCAGACGCTTAACGACTGAGCTACCCAGGCGCCCTCGGCCTTGTTTCTGTTTGCCGCTGTGCCTCCAGTCCCTGGGCAGGACGCATTCTTGCTTGGAAGCAGAATATTCAACATAAACAGCCATAGCGGGGGACTTACACAGAAATAAAATCTTTGATTACTCAATTCTGAAATTCTGTAGGAATGTTTTAGTTTTTTTATTCCTGTTTCAGCACCTAAAACAATGAAAGTTCAAAGTGTTATTTTGCTTGATAAGTGTAAATTTTAGTTCCTATGAAAACAAGTTTACCAAACGTGAATACCACCTTTAAAACTGAAAATCATTCCTCTTCATTATGGTTAATTATATCTTAAAGCTAAATAATGAGTCAAGAAAACGATAGTCATTACTGAGTATCATCTAATTATCTTTTTAAACAATTCTGTCATATGGAGGAGAAGTTGTTTAAGATGATCTGCTGCAGGGGTTTATTAGGGCACACACACAACTGGCAGAACAGCCTCTGAAGACACAAGAGGTTGGAAGAGGGCAGAAAGAACACCCAGTCTCAGTTATCACTCGTTCCAGGATCTCAGTTAATAACGTTAAGGGCTTCTTTTCATATCTTGGTTCTGCTCTCTGGGTTTCAATCTGTGGTCAGTTTACTCCAAGTCTCCATAAAAGATGGATGCAAGTCCAGCTTCTTTTTTTTAAATTTTATTTATTTATTTGAGAGAAAGAAAGAGCACGAGAGGAGGGAGGGTCAGAGGGAGAAGCAGACTCCCCGCTGAGCAGGGAGCCCCACGCGGGACTCGATCCCAGGACTCTGGGATCATGACCTGAGCTGAAGAACCAACTGAGCCACCCAGGCGCCCACAAGTCCAGCTTTGAATGCTTTGGTAGCTTATAATTTTAGTAATGAGAAAGACCATTTCTTTCCCATCAAATACATATCAACTTGTTAGGGATCAGTTTCATTGGCTCAATTCAGGTCACACACCAATAATTGGGACCACACATATGCAGTACTCTTATAAACTATGGATCTTCCTTCATTTGTGATGGGGTTATGTCCCAATAAATCCATTTGAAGTTGCAAATATTGTAAGTGAAAAAATACATTAAATACATCTAACCTACCAAACATAGCTTAACCTAGCCTACTTTAAATGTGCTCAGAACACACTTATTTTAGCCTACAGCTAAGCAAAATCATCTAACACAAATCCTATTTGATAATTAAGTGTTGAATATCTCCTGTAATTTATTGAGTATTGTACTGAAAAAACAGAATGGTTGTATAGGTACAGAATAGTTGTAAGTGTATTGGCTGTTTACCCTCATGATCACATGGCTGACTGGGAGCTATAGCTTGCTGCCCAGCATCACCAGAGAGAAGCCTACTGCATATTGCTCGCACAGGAGAAGATTCAAATTCAAAATTCGAAGTGGGGTTTCTACTGAATGTGTATTGCTTTTGCATCATTGTGAAGTGGAAAAATTGTAAATTGAACCATCATAAATTAGGGGCCATATATAGTCTGAATTAAGTCTCTACTCCATTAGTTTGAGGATTCTCTGTGATAGATAGACTTAGTATAATCACATTGATTTAAATTTTAAGATTAATTCCCAATAGAAAATAAAAAAGAAAGCTTATCCCAACTATATGATAAAATAAAGGAAAACAGGAAATAAAATACAAAATGTGGCCCATCATAAGCATTAAAAATATGCACTTTTTCTTTTTTTGGAATATTTGGAATTTTATTTGGAATATTTACTCAGAAAGCACTCAAGAATATCTTTATAGGATCAACAGATATGCACACACATTTCCCTACCTATATTAATATTGCCATATTGTTTTCCTAAAAGAATGACATATTTTGCAGAAAGGCATGGAATAGTTGAATAAACTCCTTTATTCAACTCCTACATTAATTTCACCATTGTTAAAAGCATTATTTTACGTTTTTCATAAATTTATGTATAGAAAACTGTAATTCATTTTTTAGTACTGTAATTTAAAAAATTTCTAGTGGAATCATTCCTAGTGTGGTCAAACATTGTTTTATGCATATGACTTTTGCACTATTATTTCGTACGTGAATTACTTCTTTATGCCTCTTGTCCATTTATCTATTTTAAATGTTATTAGGTTTTATATTCTAAAAACAAATGTACTTCCTCATTCTTCTGTGTCTTTTTAATTGATTAATTATTTTTCAGAAATAATCAGATATAAAGTAACTACTACTGAGAATATATGGTGAACAAGAACATCTGGTCACACCTTTCCTGGAGTTAATTTTATTAAGTCCACTTACATTTCTCGGAATTAAAACTATGTTCATAGTCAAACATGCAATGTTTCTTTTCTAAGTTTTTTAAATATTTATATCTTTAGAATAATTTTCCAATAACCGAGATTTATATTTCTCAACGTGTTGTCTCTCTGAACACTTGTACCAAATAAGATAAAGTCAATATTACTGGAAACATGTTCTATAATCAAATATGTTTGGTAACATTTGGGTTAAACAAAGTTAAATAGGTTTCTCCTACTGCAATTCTTCATGTCTATAAAGTGTTACTAAATAAGGCAGAGAGAAGGAATAGTCAATCATAGTTCTCAAACTTACTTTTTACCAGGAAGTCCTTTCTCTGGATCATTAATTAGTGGATTAACTCACTGGATTTGCTAAGATAGCATTTTTGATATTAAAAAAAAGATTTAATTTTGTTATCTATCTAGAGCATCATTTAATAAATGATAAAAATTGTAGACATTAATTATTTTCCCCAAATACCTATCCTTTTATTTTATTTTATTTTGTTTTGTTTTATTTTATTTTATTAAGTAGGCTCCACCTGAGCTGAGATCAAGAGTCAGACGCTTAAACAACTGAGCTACCCAAGTGCCCCTCCAATTATTTAAATATACTAATTAAATCTATTTTTTGCTGTTTTGTTTTGATTACTAACATATATTAAATTTATATGTAATATTCAGTGTTTCTGGAATTTCTCTTGTGAGAGAGAACTTCGCAGATATTAATGTATTTTAATAGCTGATTTTTTTTTTTTACTATTAGCCTACTCTTTTTTCTTTGTTTATTTTTTTAAATATTATTTTCTGAACTTTTGCAATCTATTTTTCAAAATAATTTTAATATATGCATTTTCAGCCTATAAAATTATCTTACTGGTATTGATATTTTACTTGACCAAATTTATTGATCAAATTAGTGAAAACTCACATGGAAGAATATTTAGTATTTTTCCTCCAAGAACATTATATGCCTTTCTGTTATGCAAATTTTAAATTCTTGTTAAAGATCCATATTTTATTTTGGTCATTTTTATTTTATTTTGGTAGTAGACAGTTATATTCTGTATATTGGTTTTTTAACATTTCTCCATCAAGGTACATAAGAAAGCTCACTTCAAAGTTTTTGTTCATTTATTTGTTTGTTTAAGGAACAGCCTTCATCATTCATATTCATATTTTAAAAATATTTTTTAAACAGAAATCACATGCAATTGAACTAAATCTTGCTGTCTTAGTTTTTCTTTTATGATAAAATAAGTTGTGTATATAAATTAGAGATAATGTTTTTGGACAAGATTATTTTGTGTGATAAATGACTATGATTGTAGGACATATTATGTGTTTTACTCAAAATTACCACATATGTGTATATATACACATATATATTTTCAGCTTAAGTAAATTATTCCACATTATTTTCTGAGACATATGGAGAGTATTTTTATTAAATTATAGTAACTCTTTTTTTTATTTTATTATGTTAGTCACCATACATTACATCATTAGTTTTTGATGTAGTGTTCCATGATTCATTGTTTGTGCAGAACACCCAGTCCTCCATGCAGTACGTGCCCTCTTTAATACCCATCACCAGGCTAACCCATCCCCCCACTCTCCTCCCCTCTAGAACCCTCAGTTTGTTTCTCAGAGTCCATAGTCTCTCATGGTTCATCTCCCCCTCCAATTACCCCCCCTTCATTTTTCCCTTCCTACTATCTTCTTTTTTTTTTTTTAACATATAATGTATTATTTGTTTCAGAGGTACAGGTCTGTAATTCATCAGTCTTACACAATTCACAGCACTCACCATAGCACATACCCTCCCCAATGTCCATCACCCAGCCACCCCATCCCTCCCACCCCCCACCCCTCCAGCAACCCTCAGTTTGTTTCCTGAGATTAAGAGTCTCTTATGGTTTATCTCCCTCTCTGGTTTCATCTTGTTTTATTTTTTCCTCCCTTCCCCTATGATCCTCTGTCTTGTTTCTCAAATTCCTCATATCAGTGAGATCATATGATACTTGTCTTTCACTTAGCATAATACCCTCTAGTTCCATCCACGTTGTTGCAAATGGCAAGATTTCATGTTTTATGATGGCTGCATAATATTCCATTGTATATATACACCACATCTTCTTTATCCATTCATCTGTTACAGATACATGAAAAAGTGTTCAACATCACTCAGCATCAGGGAGATACAAATCAAAACCTCATGAGATACCACCTCACACAGTCAGAATGGCTAAAATTAACAAGTCAGGAAACGACAGATGTTGGTGAGGATGCGGAGAACGGGAACCCTCCTACACTGTTGGTGGGAATGCAAGCTGGTGCAGCCACTCTGGAAAACTGTATGGAGGTTCCTCAAAAAGCTGAAAATAGAGCTACCCCATGACCCAGCAATTGCCCTACTGGGTATTTACCCGAAAGATACAAATGTAGTCATCTGAAGGGGCACATGAACCCCAATGTTTATAGCAGCAATGTCCACAATAGCCTAACTATAGTAACTGTTTTTTCCCTATCTTATACATTATTCAGGTCAATCATAAATCTAATAAATTTAGCTCTGAATTACTTTAGCTTTTTAAAAAAGCATTAAACATGCACCACTACACTTCTCAAAGAATAAGCTTTGTGATGATATTAGGCTTAAATTTAAAAATCTGTACCCCAGACAGCTTGGGGGGGTGTCAGATTGATCATCTGGGTATAAGGAGTTATGCCAGCTCTTCTAGTAATTCACTTTGTGACATGAGGCAAATTACTTTCACATTCTAGACCCTGGGTTTCCAAATGAATGTATGTGTCATGGACAAATGCTTATGTCCTATGCAACATTCTTTTGGGGGAACTAACACATCCTAATACTCAGTCACCATGACTTTGATGAGCCTGACACCTATCCCAGAATCCAGAGAGTGATAAAGGTAACCCAAAATTTGCCAATCTGAACTCCATTTCCATGGCAACATTCACATTTTCAGTGATTGACTATGACCCAAATGAGGCCAATAGAATCAATCCTAGAAGTCTTTCTGACATTTTGGGAAGACAAATCCTCTTCCTGCTGAGATTTTGAAGGGGGTAGAATTTTAGGTTAAGGCTGGTAAACGTTTTTGTCTGGCTGGGAATAAAGCCAACAGAGAGAAAAACAATTAAGAAATAATAATAAAAGTACAAGACTCTTTTTTGTAAATATTCTATGCCTAGTTGATATGTTCCATTATATATTCATCCATCTTTTTCAAGCTTTTATACTGTAGCCAAACTATGCTTGCAATTAAAAAACAAGGGTAGTTCTGACATACTGATTGTTTTCACTTACAGTTATGTGTAAAACCAAAGTGAACAAGAAAGACATATGCCAAATCTTTATTTGTTTATCACACATGTAAATGACTTCTTTAATGAATTATATGTAATTTTTGAATACTGGAAGAAATTCATTCCCCTCCCCCTTTTTTTGGCTATTCACAATGTAATGGCTAAAGATATGATACACTTTTAAGTTTAATTTATCCTCTTCACGTTTTCCCCATCACTCTAGCCAATCAACACAATAATGACTGAAGCCCCAATTTGTAGTATTTGCCAATTTCTGTTTCATAAATTTACAAATTTCTACTATGGCTTATTTCAAACTACCAATAGGACATCACTGAGATTTTACACTGTGAAAAGATCTGTATTTTCACCATACATACACACACACAAAGGATTCAAACAATTTCAAGAATACAGGTTATAGTAAATATAGTAAAATGATTAAGAAATTATGAATTTTGAATATGTATTACTTTTGTGTTTACTATGACATTTATGTCTGATTTACATAAATTAATTTTTAATAATGGCTGCATTTAACAACTTTAACAATTTCCTCACAAACATCCTAAAAATTTAACAATTTCCACATTAGGACTTCAATATTTGAGTCACAGTTTCTGGACTTTAAAATGGACAGTTTTGAGTACAAATGAGATGATTTGTGCTTAATGGAAAAAAAACTTGTGATTCTTTTGAAAACATAAAACCTCTTTGGTACCAGTAACCTCATGAAGGTATTCAGACTCACTTAACACCAATTTCCTTATAATTAAAATAGGCTTAGTAAGAGAATCTTCTTTATGGGGTTATTTTAGGAAATAAATGAGACTTATGAAGCTCTTAGCACAATTCATGAGCATAAAAATTGAGTACTACTATCTATTGCATTACTATAATTATTAAATCATTACTTTTCTTTCCAACAGTTGAGGGCATTCATTCCTGAGGTAGCATCTCCTCTTTCTTTTGCTCATAGGGTAGAATAAAAGTTTTGGTCACTCAACTTGTCTTGGCAAACTTTTGTCCTCTTGATGGTTTCACTTGTGATATGCTGTTGCCTGGACGAACTTAATTTCACATTTTTGAAAACCTAATTCTTAGCTCTCTGGACCCTCCAAACATGTGGGTAATCCTTAGTATTCCCAATGTGCTTCCTTTCACATATTATCTATTGCTTAGTCATTTGCCCACAGTAATCTCCATGAGAGATTCTGTCAGTGAATTAGGGAGTTTATGTATCACTAGATAGCTCTACTACTGAGAGCCAAGAAAATAAACATATAAATAACATACACCCGTTTTTTTTAATGCAAATCATCATTATCACTCTTCATGGGACCATTGTGTTTGGTAAGATTGGAGTTTGACTGGTCCATTCATCATGGAGTGTTATTCAAACAGGGAGCTTGCTCTTCAATAGTGTGCTAATTACTCCTTGGTTGAAATTAATCAGGAGAGTTTTCAATGAATGTCCTCTTTCTCCCAATTCCAGTTAAAACTAGATAAAGTGATTTTAAACCTATACCATTTTCTCAACTGTAATTTTATTTTTATTTTTTTAAAGATTTTTTATGTATTTATTTGACAGAAAGACACATAGCGAGAGAGGGAACACAAGCAGGGGGAGTGGGAGAGAGAGAAGCAGGCTTCCCGCTGAGCAGGGAGCCCGATGCGGGGCTCGATCCCAGGACCCTGAGATCATGACCCAAGCTGAAGGCAGATGTTTAATGACTGAGCCACCCAGGCACCCCTCAACTGTAATTTTAAACACGAGTTTTTACAAAATATTATTCCTAAAAATGGTGACTGTATTCTTTACTGAATTGGCCTATGTACAGTTTTTAAAATGTAGTGTTAAATCATTACATGCCTTTTCATTAGCTCAAATCTATATTGAGGTTTATAGTCTTAGATTCCCTAGTAGAACATCTCCCACTTTTTAAGACTCCATACGCAAGTAATTTTAGACTCCTCTATTGGAATTATAATGATTAGAGACCTTCATTTTGATATGATCTTGATTCACTACATAGCATAGTGTCTATTAGTTTCAAGATTCTGTTGTGAATCTTCAATTTATTTTGCCAGTGGAATTAAAGCATATTTTAAATAAATATTCCTCCACAGACTGAAGTTTTACTACATGTAGAATGTGCTGGAACAACAGTCAATCTAAGCAGGTAAGAAGCGTTAGGTTATATTACAAGGGTTATAAAGTTGGAAATAAACATTATTTCTGCCACTTGCAAGGGCCACGACTTTGAGGTAATCTTTTTTTAATCAGTGCATTTTCATTTTTCTTTATTATATATCTATATCTACATATCAAGATTATAAAATACACAAAGTAAAAATAAAAATAATGTATATGATATGAACTAAATGAAATTAAAAATGCTTGACACATAAGAATTGCTTAGTGAATGTAATTTCCATTGCTGGTTGGGATGACATAATAAATATAAGGTAACTCACTTATTAACCATGCATTTAATGACAGCCTAAATTGCCCCAAATACAGGCCTAATTGGGTATATAATGGTGAATGGAGTAAGTCATGATCTCTGTCCCTATGGAGTTAATTTATAAAAAGGTGACTAATAATCCATCATCATTATAAACTTAATATAATGCATTTTATCATATACTCTCTAAGATAAGAGATATGCTTAAGTTTCTTATGGGAATAATAATGAGAGAAAGCGAGATGTTTAACAAAATCCAGGAACTATAGATGAAAGGCATAGCAGCACAGAGGTAGATATTTTTCTTTCAAAGCCTTGGCAAAGAAATTTCAAACCTTTGAAGTGAGTCTTGGTCTAGGGGGACAAAGCTGACATTTGTGTAAGACCGACCTAATGTTGGCAAGTCAGGCTACTTTGAAATGTACTGATGAGCTCTAGTATGGCATTAGTGTGGAGAGAGCTAACCCTATTTCCCCACATGTTATAGAAAGTAAAGAAATTTCTAACTGCTTCTACAGACAGAAAACCCCACAGATACAGATTTGCACATTTTTGTAGATCAGATTATTTTTCAAAACATTGACTCTCCCTTCTGTCCTCCACAGAAAGATTATTTTACCAGTTTGGTCTTGTATCTTGCTTCAGGCAATGGGATATTAGCAGATATGAGATGAGCAGAGGCTTAAAGTGTGCTTGGGGGGCTGAGCCTGTCTTTTGCAAATCTCCAATATCAGTGAGAAGTAAATATGCCTCAGGTAGCTGCACCTCTCTCAATCTGGCACCAGAATAAGTTCATCCTGAGCATATCTGAATGGAATTTACAGCTAAGTATGCAGCTAGAGAGAGAGTCACTCAAGCAAGCCCAGCCTGTGTCAGAAACACTTTAGAAGACATACAACTATGATAACTAGAATAAATTGTTGCTTTAAGTCACCGAGTTTGTGTGGTTTGTTATACAATATTATACTTAGTAAGTATAGGAATTGGTAACAAAAAGGGAATACTATTTTAACAAACACCTAAACTATGTGGCAACAGATTTTGATGTCAGGTAGTGAAGAGAGAGAAGGTTGTAAGCAAACCATCCTCTTCTTAATAATTATATAAAGAAGGGGGAGGAATTGTAAGAATTTATTACCTAATGTATGGAGAAACCTCTACAGAGTTATCCATGAAAGAGAATTGAGAATTTAAGGTTATTAAATTAAACACATATGCAGATGGTATGAAAATTTAAGAAGTGGAAAAGAACAGGTACTATCCAACTTAAATAGGTACAACAAATAAAAATGGATTTTGGTCATAAACAACTGGTATGACTGTATAGTGGTACAAACTAGTTTAACACACACTTTAATTCCAGATTCTTTGGCACTCCAAAGAGGTGGAAAGATTTCTTTATGTTGATCAGAAAAAAAAAGTAAAATAGCAGCAAGTAACTTTTTTTCTAACAGAAAAGAAAATAAGAACATTCTAATTATTCAATAACTTTATTTATAATAATTATTTTTTTTCCACACCAGTACTTAGAGTGAGTACTTTTCTCTCTTTTCTTCTATGATGAAAAATTAGGTTTGAGTCTCAGCCTGCAACTACATGATGCTAAAGTATAAAATATAAACCCAGGATCCATATTCAAGATTTTTTTCAGTTATTTTTGTGTGTGGTTCTGCAACGGTCTGTTCTGCTCCTGCTGGATATTGTACATAAGGAAGTGAAATGACATTTTTAATATTTGCCTGTAATATTCTCTCCACTTTGAAAGCATTTCTTATTCCTGGCCTAATGAAAATTCTTTTTTTTTTTTTAAGATTATTTATTTATTTGAGACTCAGAGGGAGAGACAGAGATAGCAAGAGAGAGCACTAGCGGGGAGGAGAGGGAGAAGCAGGCTTTCCGCCGAGCAGGGAGCCCAATGCTGGACTCGATCCCAGGACCCCGGGATCATGACCTGAGCTGAAGGCAGACGCTTAAGGACTGAGCCACCCAGGCACCCCTGGAAATCCTTTTTTAGGCACATTTTACTTGTTACTCTCCATTTGCTCCACCAGATTTTCTGTGTATTCTCTTCTGCCTTGTTCTATGCCAAAGAGTCTGATATCTGTGTTGCAGGATATAAGCTGCAGTTCACACTGGTTTCCAGTGAGGTTCAGTAACTGGGAATAACAGATAGTAGATCATAAGGAGAGAAGAGAAAGATGTTGGGGGATCTTTATTTTTATTTTCCACAGCTATCTGTATTCACTCCCTCCCTCTGGAATAGTTATACTCTGATACAGGTATCCCATTCTGGTATTATATCCCAGGAGAATATTACAGGCAAATATTAAAAATGTCACTTCATTTCCTTATGTGCATTCTGATAGGATGGCCAATGGCTTATAGACATTAATTTTTGTCATTGAATGGGAAAACCCCTGGAATTTTGGGCCCTGTCCTGTAGGATATGACTATATCTTAAGCAGCAGCCAGTTTTTTGTGTGTTTTTCCCCATAGCCAAAATAGATGGGTCTAGAAACCAAGATGTGGAGGCAAGTGTAGCTTACTTTAGTATTTTACTTAATAGCCCACTTCTAAAGAAATTTTGTTTCCCATCCCTACTACCTTGCAATTAGTAGATATGGAGGCCTACTAACCTAAATAGGAACTTTTCCACTAAGGAACATGGTCATGGTCATGGTTCTACTGAATTCTAAGGTACAAGTTCCTGTTGGGTTGCTCTTTTTTTTTCCCATGGATTTAACACCTCTCCAGGCATCATTAACCTTCAATAACTTCTTCCTTCCTCTGTTCCTTTATTTCTAGATGTGCTAACCACTTCTTGATGTTCCCAGACTCTGGGGACTTCATATTGCTTGTTAGATACCTTAGCTACTATAAATAACCTTTCAATTAAATTCTCTTCACTTAAAATCTTTGAGTGTCCTGTGTGTTTTCTGCCAGTATTTTGCCTACTATATGCACCCATGAAATTCCCCCTGAATATTCTCTTCCTTTTTTCCAATTTTCTTTCCTTTAGTCCCTGTCTAATCTCCACCTGCATTAAAATGTCCCAGAAAGGGGCACCTGGGTGGCTCAGTCAGTTGAGCGTCTGCCTTCGGCTCAGGTCATGATCCCAGGGTCCTGGGATCGAGCCCCACATCGGGCTCCCTGCTCTGCGGGAAGCCTGCTTCTCCCTCTCCCACTCCCCCTGCTTGTGTTCCCTCTATCGCTGTCTTGCCCTCTCTGTCAATTAAATAAATAAATAAAATCTTTAAAAAAAAAGTCCCAGAAAGAAGTGATTTTATTCTTTGTTATAGATGAAATTTTATTTATATCATTTCAATTACATGACATTTTAATCAGGCATTAAAATCATACTCTGAAAAATGACAATGAGCCAGGGATTTTTGAACCCTATGGATAACAGAACTACTTCAGCCTATTGGAATTTTAACTTTCTCAGAAGGATTTCTCTTCCTAAACATCTTTCCTTATACACTTTTACTAAACAAGGTCATTGAGCTACTTCAATTTCTCTGGGTTAGTGAATATAAATGTAGAAAGGATTTTAGAGTTTAACCAAATCCAGCTTCCTTCAAAATGCTACTCAGACAATTGAAAAACAAAAAACAAAAAAACCCGCCTTTCTCATTGCAATTATAGAGTAAGATTTGTCATTAAAATATTATATCTGGGGAGCCTGGGTGGCTCAGTTGGTTAAGTGTCTGATTCTTGGTTTTGGCTCAGGTTGTGATCTCAGAGTCCTGAGATCTAGCCCCATGACCAGCTCTGCACTTAGCATGGAGTCTGATTAAGACTGTCTCTCTCCCGGGTGCCCGGGTGCCTGAAGCGTCTGCCTTCAGCTCAGGTCATGATCCCGGAGTCCTGGGATCCAGTCCCATATCAGGCTCCCTGCTCAGCAGGGAGTCTGCTTCTCCCTCTGACCCTCACCCCACTTGTGCTTTCTCTCTCAAATAAATAAATAAAATCTTTAAAACAAAGACTCTCTCCCTCTCCCTCTCTCCCCCCTCCCCCGGCCCTGTGTGCAGGCACATGCGTGTGCTCTCTCTTTCTCAAATAAATAAAATCTTTAAAAAAAATTACATCCCTCAGTTATGGATAATAAATATATGATTTATTTTTGTTCTCTCCAGTGTCACCAATGTTACTTTTTAACACAAATAAAGACAAAGATCCAGAAAATAAATTATCTCAGAAAGGAACAAAATTACATTATTTTATAATTCTTGCAATATAAGTGAACAAAATCATACAGACTCTGTGATGTACAACAGAGACAGAAATAATTTTGCATAAATAAATATTATGTGACAAAGCTAATTAACAAATGTAGAGTCACTTATGTCACTGTTCTTGAAGTTTTACCAGGATGATCACAATATCTTTGACTCTTACGTCTTATAGACTAAGTACAATACAGAACTATCTTGAGTAATTCTGTCTTTTTTCCCCCCAGATAATTCAAAGTAGGAGTACTCCTTTGGAGGTGAGAAAATTATAGTGCCTGCCCTCTACACACACAATATTTGCTGAATAAGCTTAATGCATGAAAGTCTGTGTATGTATGTATGTGTGTGTATTCAGAGATGGTTTTTACACATATGTACATATGATCATCATGAGTATAAGGACACATGGCAATACATGCATTTATTCCTATACATGGAGTTAAAATCATAAGGAGTGTGCATTAAGACCACTACTTGTATAAAATTTTACACATGTGATTATCTTCCTATGCATATATGTATGTAAACATGTTACATACACTGCATATGAAGCAGTAGCTAAGATTTATAGAAGGGTTATTATGGTCCAGGTATTTTGTTTATATTATTAAGATAATATAATATCTTAATATTCCAAGGGACACCTACTATATTTATTAGATAGGCATTCCTATTCTCAATTTTAAAAAATGATAAAAATGGGACACATAACGGATAAACAATGTGCCTAAGATCACTAAGTCAGTGAACGGTTGAACTGAGAATCCCCAAGAAGTCCAGGTCCAAAGCTTTTGCTCTGTTTTTTATTTTTAAAGATTATATTTATTTATTTGATTGAGAGAGTGAGAGAGAGAGTGCACAAGCTGGGGGGGAGGGGCAGACAGAGAGGGAGAAGCTGACTCCCTGCTGAGCAGGGACCCCAACTCGGGGCTCAATTCCAGGACCCTGAGATCATGACTTGAGCTGAAGGCAGACGTTTAACTGAACCACCTGGTCACCCCTTTTGCTCTTAACCATTATGCTGAACCATTTCTACTATATACATATGTCTACTAAATGTTTGGACCTTAGTATGCAGGTCCAAGCTGTTGGATAAGCAGATCTGAGACATTCTTACTAGTTTATTATAAGACCACAAATAGAGGGCCATGCTCAGGAAGGTCTCTGCAGCCCCCTGATAAAAGCTACCACATCCCCTGAGCCAGACAAAGTACATCGATAAACTTTCAGAGATGAAAACTGGTAAGCTTTCATTATTTATGCATTTCTTAGGGAACAACTTGAGCTGATAAGATGGAGAGAAATAATGATCTACTTGGTTAGCTAGTTGTAGTCCACAGATTACCTGTGGAGATTATACAATGAACACTAGATCTTAGGTAAAAGCTAAGAAAGGTTGGTGGGTTACCCCAGCGAATAAGAGCTGGCATCTCGTTTGAGTTGTTAGCACATGTTTGACCAGCATCACTGAAATTACAAATAAAACACGTAGAGAAGCGGCAAAGTTTTAATGTACTGCTTGTTTTAAACACAAACTAAATACCGTCTTTACTCACAAACAGACACTGGTTTCAAAAGCATACTGATTTTAAAAAAATAGTCCCATGCTCAGAAATAGCTAAAGCTAGTGTCTATAAGAACATTCTATCCATTGTTACTGGAAACAAATGAAATATCCTCTTTTCCTTGACATTATAACTAAATTATGACATCTCTAATAGTACACATTCTTTTCAGCATGGTCACAATGTGTGCCATCTAATGTACTTGCTTCCTTCACTTGCATCCAATTAAAAATATCTTGGATGTAAATCAGGATAATTTATAAAATTCCTTTAGGGCTTTCGGCATACCCAGCTCTGGTAAAACAAATCCACTCTGTGGGCATCCAGTGAATAAATCCAAATGTAACTCCTTAGTCCTGGTCCGAATGTAGGCAAATGAGTGGAGTGAAGATGTAGATGAAGCCTCTGTCTATGAGGCAGGCAGGGATGTCCCATCAATGTGGACGGCCTATATTACTATACTGGGTCACTGCAACTACAGTGGAACTTCACACAACAATAGTATCTAATGCTTTTAGAATCCTAATGCCTAGTGCTTTTAAAATTCTTATGTAAATAATGCTGTGAACAGTTTTAACAAAAATAAAACCACAGCAAACAAATAAATACATGTGTTTGTACATTTTCTGGATCTATGTTATTAGGCATAGACACATGTGTAGATACATGTACACATTCATGTCAGGAGTATACATATACAAACACACACATATATATGTATATTATATGTATGTAATATATCTATTACATGCCTAATGTATGTGCCAACAGATATGGAAACACAAGCCTTTGAGAATGTGCACAGTGGGGCTGTACAGAGAAATACACACAAAAGGAAACATATATTTATATAAATATATATACAAGCAGAAATGGTAATTTTCAGCTAATAGTTGAGATCTCAGAAGGAAGGAAATATTTGCATTCTAGAAAGAAGTAAAATTTATTAGCGAACTCAAACACCAGAAAGTATTTTTTTTCCTCCCCCAAATAAGTGATGGTGAAAGCAGAAATCACAGGCAGTGAACATAATATTGTGAGGTAGGAAGATCTGTCCTAGGTTTCATTCAAAAGCTGTTCTGTTTCTCCAGAGAAGATTTCTTCCAGAGTTCTAATTTCCCAAAACTGTAATCAATTCTTTAATCCCTTATTCTGTGTATTCATGTTAATCTGAAAACGAGTAAAGGAAACTCTCAATTTACTACTACATTTTGAGAAGATTCATTTTCCTTTTCCAAGGGTTCTAGAGTTCATCACCTTCATTATCACCTCCTGCACTTTCCTGAACATACCTAGCTATTCTCGAGTTTTGCTCATTCAAGTAAGGGAAAATAATAAAAATACAGACTGCATTACCATATAAAAAAAAAAAAAGCAAAATTTCTTCCTTTCAAACCCAAAGAGGATGGGTATTTATCATCTTGAATGTATTGCTTATTTAATAGGGGTAAGTGCAGAGCCTGAGCAGAGCTTAAACTCCTGCTGTATCCTTTAAACTTAAGCAGAACCAATCTGTTAAATATCCATCACTAGACTTACGCAGATGAAAATTCATCTAATAGCCAGATTTTACATGATAATAGTGTTACAGACCGGCTAGAAGAAAATAATACAAAGAAAAGAAGCACATTCCCTTTCTCTGTCCTCTTGTTTGGTAGAGATATTGCCCAGGGAAGCTAGAGATCTACTCGTTGCATAACCAGGAATGCAGTTTACTAGCCCTGTGCAGGTGGAGGGTAGGGGGTGCTGGGTATAAGTAGATGGTATTACCTGTTCTCAAGACATTACTGTGTCTGAGTGGCATTAAGTAGAATGATGCCCTCAAAGGAATTAAGCAGTTGGGTTTGAGCTAAGATAGATAAAGGAAAACACATGCACACAAATTCATTTATGTTGATGCTATCATGGTACATGGTATAGAAAATTTTGGATCAATAATTTTTATATCAAAATTCTGGCCTTCTGATATGCACACACGCTAGAGATACAATGGAGAGAGAGAGAGAGACACAACAGAGAACATAAAATGTCTATAGAAAAAATTAAGTTTAAAAGGCAACTAATTTAAAGAACCTCAGAAAGATTGCACAGAATAAATAACAATGGCATTGGTTTCAAGTGATGTTGTCATTCTCCACCCACTACATTTGCAAAATTATTTGGTTATTTGAATCCCAGCATACACTTTGAAATATTTCAAGGCAGTATCTGAATAAAATACAGAATTTCATTTCAGAGGTTTTGGAAATCCATAGAGAAGAATGTGTTAGCTAAGCTTAATTCAAATTCTATTTCCTCAGTGAAATCATCAGACAACTGAAACACATTCTGATCCCTTTGTTCTACGATTCTAAGGCTTTTCTTGGTAGTAGTTATCACTGTTTGTAATTACGTGTTTATTTTTTTATTTTATTTATTATTAAAGGATTTTATTTATTTGAGAGAGAGAGAGAGAAAGAGAACAAGCAGGCGGAGGGGGAGAGGAAGAGGGAGAAACAAACTCACTGCTGAGCAGGGAGCCCTATGCGGGGCTCGATCCCAGAACCCTGGGATCATGACCTGAGCTGAAGGCAGACCCTTAACTGACTGGTGCTTAACCACCCAGGTGCCCCATGTAATTACATGTTTAATTACAGGCTGTGTTGTTGAATGTTTGTCTCTTCCACCAGAATTTAGGCTATGTTAGGACAGGGCTCTGGCCTTTTCTGCAGAAGCAGTATGAAAAGCTGGTTAAACACATGTCTACAATATATCACCTGGCCACTGTCCCAGCTCATCCTCTCACTACAAGTGTAACCACGGGCAAGTGACGTAACATCCTTTAACTCATTTTCCTCCTCTGTAATGTAAGGGCAAATATAGTATCTACTTCCCAGGGTGTTGAGAGGATTTAGTAAGTTAATATATGAAGAAGCATTTAGAATAGTGCCTGGATAATAAGAATATTCATATTTTGGGACACCTGGGTGGCTCAGTCAGTTGAGCGTCTGCCTTCAGCTCAGGTCATGATCCCAGGGTCCTGGGATCAAGCCCCACATCAGGCTCCCTGCTCCGCGGGAAGCCTGCTTCTTCCTTTCCCACTCCCCCTGCTTGTGTTCCCTCTCTCGCTGTGTGTGTGTCTCTCTCTGTCAAATAAATAAATAAAATCTTTTTTTAAAAAAAGAATATTCATATTTTATTATATTTTTTCTTTATTATAGTATTTCCAGTACCTTGTATAATTCCTGACACATTGTGAGTATATAAAAAGTGATTCTAGAATAGTTTGATGACTAAATTATTTAATGAATAAATGATGGGAAAGACATCATAGATATCTTTGGTCATTATCAAACCATTTTAGCCATGAAACCTGTTTTTCAATCAAATTACATATAGGGTACCAATGTGTTAGCCCTATAATGCCTGAAATAAAAGAGACTGTAATTTAATGTAGAGGAGGGAAAGTAGTCCCTATTCGTTACCTCTCAAGAGTCTCTTTACCTACTAAGCAGTTCCAGAGTTTTCTGCCAAGAGGCTGAGCATCCACAAGAAGAAATAGGAAAATCAGGGCGCCTGGGTGGCTCAGTTGGTTAGGCAACTGCCTTCGGCTCAGGTCATGATCCTGGAGTTCCGGGATCGAGTCCCACATCGGGCTCCCTGCTCAGCAGGGAGTCTGCTTCTCCCTCTGACCCTCCCCCCTCTCATGCTCTCTCTATCTCATTCTCTCTCTCAAATAAATAAATAAAATCTAAAAAAAAAAAGTAGATTTAAAAGCTTTAAAAAAAAAAAAAAGAAATAGGAAAATCAGTAATTTTAGTCCAACCCATAAGGATCAAAAGGAAAAACTTCCTTGTGTCTAATCAAGAACTAAAGCCTTCTGACTCCCTGTACACTGAGTATATTTTGTCCTCACATTTCTTTCAAAAACATATTTGCACCGGGTGCTAGATAGACACAGGCATGCTCTCTCTTTCTCTCTCACTCTCTCCATGATACAAAGTGTATACCTATTCAATTTACGGATAGTTGGAATATATAAAATGAAACCAAAGTACAAAAGAAATTCCTAACTTAGAAATAAATCTATATAACGTACTAATAAACACTTTTAAAGAATTGGAAAGAACTAAACTACTTTTGTGTCTGTTCAGACCTTTATAAAAGCATGCTATTTCAAGGGCCAACGTGGTTGTTACTCAAGAATCAGTTTTTATTACACGGAAGATGGACAGTCTTTGACTCCTGTCGTTATAGGCATACCGCACAATTTTATTACTGTTCTCCAACACTTAGTTTAATGTTTCATTTTACATTAAAGTGATTAGGCTATATATGTTAATAAGTTAAAAAGATCACTTATATATATATATAGCTATATATTTTTTAAAATATACCTCTATTCTAGTCAAAAAGTTATAGAATTAAATCAGTTTAAACCTTACTAGTTCTAATTTAAGCAAGTAAAAGAATATATGAAATAAATACATGTATTAAATTTAACATCATAGAATACAGTGAAAATAATCTAGTGCTTTCTATTACTAAAGAAATATACATATTTCTTTTAAAATCCTTAAAAAGCCACTCTTACTATCAATTGTTTTTATGGTAGAACAAATAATGTAATGAGTTCACTACAATAAGTACTTAAGGATGCATGGCTGTGTGTATCTTTGAAAAACAAGAACACCCAGTGCTACAAGACCCACTTAATCATGCCAGAAATTAAAAGATGCAAAATTAAATATACTGTCATATCTCAGAATGAAAATTTAGAACAGTTAAAGAAAACAAATAGGAAAAAGTAAACTTGTTCAAATCTGATTCTCCATCTAGAAAACTATTAGGCCAAAATGTTTTTTTCGGTCAATATATTACTGCCATATAATTCCTGACAAAATCAGCCTGCTTCTCCTGTCAAGTTTTATAAATACTTCAAATATGCATTGTGTTAATGTGGAATGATGACCAACTTTGCTTTATATTTCATAGGGTGGAGTCGGGTGGGATGAAGGGTGGACCTGAAATTGAAATGTTTCCTGATTCCCTTTCATGAACTTGTAAAGACAGTTAAACCTCTCCCCTGAGAAAGGTGGAAAATTAAGGGGACTATTAAGATGCAATATTCACTCACACAAACACATATTTTTAGAACTGAGAAGGGGCCTCAGAGAGCCAGCAGAAATTTTTGATTCCTTGAGGCTCCTGGGTGGCTCAGTCAGTTAAGCCGCGGACTCTTGGTTTCGGCTCAGGTCCTGAACTCACAGTTGTGGGATCAAGCCCCACGTCAGGCTCTGTGCTCAGTACAGAGTCATCTTCAGATTCTCTATCCCTCTCACTCGCTCGCTCTCTCTCTCTCAAATAAATAAAGTCTTTTTTTTAAAAAAAGAAATTTTGATTCCTCATTTTACCCTATTCACTTCACCTGGAAACGCTAAATATCATCTATAAAATTGGTTCTTTCTCTTTTTCTTTCTCATACTCTTTGTCTCTAGCTGTGCTATGGAAAATGTGAAAATTAGGTCATAAATGACCCTAAATTACTCTTTAAGTAAAGTTTCTATATTTTAAAACAATAATTTAGTACTAGTAATAGTTTTCTATTTCTCCAAATCACTAAATTGCTTTGATATGTCATAACCAAAATGTATCCCAAAATGGAAGGTGATCTATTGATTTGAGCTTCTGTTTAATATTTTTTTTTCTTTTTTTTTTATTCTTATGTTAATCACCATACATTACATCATTAGTTTTAGATGTAGCGTTCCATGACTCATTGTTTGTGCATAACACCCAGTGCTCCATGCAGAACGTGCCCTCCTCAATACCCACCACCAGGCTAACCCATCCTCCCACCCCCCTCCCCCCCAGAACCCTCAGTTTGTTTTTCAGAGTTCATCGTCTCTCACGGTTCGTCCTGTTTAATATTTTTTATGAACAAAATACTATGTCCCTCTAAGTCTCTGGTCTTCCGTATCTGAAAGGCATTTCTGAGACAGTATACACAGCACAGGGCCTACCATTTACATTATTTTGTTTGAATGTGCTCGTTGTGCCTTGGTACATTTATTTTGTAAAACCGATGATTTGTTCATGTTTTTTGTGTTTACAAAATATTATCTACCCAGAAAAACCGAATACACTCAGGGTAGAGAAATTACTGCTTCATTCAATCCATTTCATTTAACTTGAATCCATACGCTCAAGGCCCTATCAGTTCTATCAATCAGGTAATTATTCAAATACCAGTTTCCTGGGCGCCTGGGTGGCTCAGTTGGTTAAGCGACTGCCTTCGGCTCAGGTCATGATCCTGGAGTCCTGGGATCGAGTCCCGCATCGGGCTCCCTGCTCGGCAGGGAGTCTGCTTCTCCCTCTGACCCTCCCCCCTCTCATGTGCTCTCTCTCATTCTCTCTCAAATAAATAAATAAAATCTTTAAAAAAAAAAAATACCAGTTTCCTTAAACTTGAAAGCCATTTCCTGAATGTTCAACAGTGCATTTATTTGATTTCTCAGGTCGTATCAAGACTCTAATTTTCAGTTATTAATAAAGTCATTAAATTTGTAATAATATGCCTGTGGTTTAAAAGTACGAGTCTGGGATTATCGGTTGTATGTGAATTTTTACTTTGATTAAATCCCACTTTCTTAAACTTCTCTTTTAAATAGAGCGTGTTATCTGTTTGTTGTGTTTGTTTTCTAGAACTGTTCTTCCCAGTCCACATGCCACTATCTGATTTACACAAAAAATAATGTTAAACGTTTCTAACAAGCCAACAATTTTTCTAAGTTGGGGTAATTCCATGAGATATACATATGAGAATTGTCTTTAGAATGCTAAATAAATTAATTGAGTCATTCATCCAAATTTTTTTTCAAATAACATGCCAAATATCAGTTGTAATGAATTCTTTAGCCAAGTACTAAATTACTTAATCATTTTTTCCTAATATTATATAGACTTACTAGTATAAAGTAAGTAGAGAAATAAA
The DNA here is from genome assembly GCF_002201575.2 of Neomonachus schauinslandi. NCBI lineage: Eukaryota > Metazoa > Chordata > Mammalia > Carnivora > Phocidae > Neomonachus > Neomonachus schauinslandi. The sequence goes on from NC_058413.1 coordinate 33,480,549, forward strand.
ACTCACAGTAACGATACACTCACGTTAGCATAGAATCCAGACTTGAGAAAAGTGATCTAATCAGTTGTGTAAACCAAACATTTATGGAACAGTTGTAAGTTTGATCCTAATAATGCTAAGGATCCACAAATTTTCATAATCCACAAAGTGATTTTAAAACTGGATCATAGAAGGATTACAAAATTGAATGAACTAGAAACATTAATGGTTATATAACACTGGATTCAAAACAGATGAATTCATAATTGGCAAGTTCCTAAAAAAGACAATATAGTCTTTATGAAATTATGTCTATGGATATCTATTCCAAATTATTTTTGAAGGATCAAAATTGGTCTGCTATCTTTTAGGGGAAAAAAATGGACTACTTTACAAATACATAAAATTATTTTTTAAGTGTCATGCTTTTCAACCAAGATTATATTCTAAAGTGTATAAAGAAACTAACAACTAAGTGTATATAACTCAGCTTTTGGTTCTATCTAGTTGTTTGTTTATAGATTTTCTTCTGTATTTACTATTCATTAGAAGTTGTTCAATTGCTTTTCTGCCTATGTGTGTGTGTGTGTGTGTATGTGTATCTCACTTTCTAGTGCAAGAACACTTTTGAAATTTCTTTTAAAATATTTACAAAAAAATAAGAGTCAAAATCAATATAATTTAAGAAATAAAAATCAAGAATCCTAACAATTTAAGATTAACTTATTTGGCTCAACAAATTACAAAACATAAAAGTCATAAAAAAAAACTAGTATGAGACAAAATTTTTAAAATCTAAATATCATATATTTCTACTTATGTAATGCACAAAAATATTTTGTTTGTACATGGCAGGGAATTTTAATAATGATTCTGAGAAGAATCTAGACAAACCATTTACCTCCGATCTGTCCAAACAAAAGGATCAGAAGTGTTGTATTGAAAGAGATAAAAGTTAAGTCTTTTCATGATACAATAGATTTTGTCAAACACAGAATGATGATAGTTGAATTTCCAAAATAATTTCCTTGGTTGCCTTATTTATGAGGGGTGGGTCTAAGTGGTTGTATACCTCTCCCGATATCCTATTTATCTATTTTGTGTCATAAAAAAATGTGTGCAAACTTTCTTTTAGTTTTGTTTTTTGTTTTTGTTTCAGTTTTTTGGGGGAAGGTATTTCCCTCACTCTCAAACTTTTGTGCGCCTTCTACAAACAAATGGAATCATGTAAAGCCTAACACCAGGATGGGTGTGTGTAAGGTGCCAGGTGAGGAAACAGCCTCCTTCTTGCATATACCTGTGCTAGAAGTTCACAGGAAAAGATCTACTATAGTAGATCTAATAAATGCTTTCTATAATCAGAACCAGAAATATCTCCAGGCAGTAGTGTTGCTTGGGAGACATTCTTCGTGCTTTATTGAACAGGTCCTGTAGATGTACCAATTGAGAATAGACCAAAGAAGTTAAATTTGAGGAGGAAAGGGAACAACAAATTTGCTTGAATTCTTCACATTTGAGAAAGTCCCAGCACTTTAATACATGTGGGAAGGACAAAATAGAGACAAAATCACAAACATTAGTGGCATCTACAAGAAGAAATCAAGTATTCACAGTGGCTTTCAATAGACATAAAGGCATTCAGTCAATATGAACAAGTTGCCACTAGAAAGTTCTTTTTTTGTAATAAATAAAATATTTTTATATAAAAGAATTAGAAAAGCATCAAAGTCATGAGGTGTCTAGACACCATAATTAAAAAAGAATGATAATGACCTATATGCTTTTAGATACAGTAATAGAAATCATGAAGTAATTTAAAATCATAATCATCAATCTGTCTGGGAAAAAACCTCAACATCTTGTAACAGATAGTAGCACAGTGAAAACTAAGATACAGTCTTTTGTTCATCAGGAAATCTCATCTCATATATCAACTTCAGTATTTTTTAATAAGATTGAGTGCTTGTATTCTAAAACCATAGCAGCTGTTTATTATTGGAACCCACACTGTGTTAAAAAAAGATTTTATTTATTTATTTGAGAGAAGAGAGAAAGAGAGAGAGAGTGAATGAGTTGGGGGGAGGGGCAGAGGGAGAGGGAGAAGCAGGCTCCCAGCTGAGCAGGGAGCCCGATGTGGGACTCCATCCCAGAACCCTGGGATCATGACCTGAGTCGAAGGCAGATGCTTCACCGACTGAACCACCCAGGCACCCCTGAATCCACGCTTTTAGTAAGCATCCTAGGTAATTCAGAAGCCCAGTGAGGTTTGAATTGTGCTACTTGATAACCGTCAAATATAATATGAGGTAGATATAGTGTACAACTTTTCTGAATCTATTCCCTTGCCCTGAAACCCCTTTGGTATAGCATATCCCTTGAAACTATAGTCATGAAAAAGGCACTTTAGGATATGCTGTAGTGTGGGTTCCTTCATTAATGTAAGCATAGATAATTATGCGGAGAAAATTCTTTGGTCATCCCAACACCATTTATTAAATTTGAAAATTAAAAAAACATGATTGATGGCTGGATATCAGCAACAACCTTGTCTGGTACCTTGATCTTTATTGACAAAAATATCTTTAAATTTGTTTTCTTTGTGCTCCTCAGGCATTATGAAAACTTAGCAAGATAGTATTCAGAAAATGTTCAGTGTTTCTCAAAGAGAGAGCAAGAGATAAGTCCAAAATAATTATGACTTGCAAGTGTCCTGCCTTAACTATCTTATCAGCACTGTAGCTATTGTTGAAGCCGGCTTTCCCTCTGGAAGAATATGAAAGGGAGGTGGATCTTGACAGATTTCTCTCTACCTCGCTCTCATTGCAAATAGCACTCACCTTGCCTTGGGGGAGGGGTGGGGAATGATCACAGAAAATGCCCCAGATGATTGCAAATGCTGAAATCAGGGAGAACTGCCCCTTCTCCTGTATTGTGGTAAAAAGGCGGCATTGTTGTGCTAAAAATGGAACTTGGCTTGAGAAGTTACCCCAGGAACATTGTCTTTGTTCAGGGAAGCAGCTTCACCTGCAGATGGCACCAAGAGGTTTTGAATGGAAATCCACAGAACTGTGAAATCAAGATAGAAAACCGAACTGTTGTTGGAACTAAAGCCCAGTAAGTAGGCCAGACCCTCCATGCTAAACCTATTCAGGGTAATTGTCTGCTAAAATAGAAGTGTCAAATATACTAAAAGCTCTCCTGACATAATAACCTGCATCTGTAGGATTCTTCCTACAATCCTAAATATGATCACCACTCGAACCAAAACCCAGGAAAACCACGATTTGAATAAGGAAAGACAATCAGTTAATGCCAATAACAAGATGCCTCAGATGTTAAAATTACCCGAAAAGAATTTTAAAGCAGCCGTCATAAAAATGCTCCAAAAATCAATGGAAAGAATTAAAAAATCTCACCTTTTTATTAGAAAAGAAGTTATAAAGCAATACATGTTCTACAAAAGACAGTTTAAAGAAGAAAAATCACTTGATCAAATCATTTGACAAAATTCAACACCCATTCATGATCCAGAAAAAGGTCAGACACACTATGTAAGGAGCTTGGAAATCACCACTCCATCGCAGAGAATAAGTGGAAAACTAGATGAATAATGAACAACTCTTCTTGATCCCTACAAGAAGGGAGGACACAGAGCAAACAGCTGCCTCCAAAACTGGAGAAGCAGACAGGTGAATATAGAGTTGAGGTTTAGCAGAGCAGGGACTCAGGATAGGAAACCACCCAGAGAAGCAGTGCAAAGGTAAGAAACCCTGAACTGTGATTAACGGGTGACTGGAGGCTTTGTGCCCACAACTCTGAGAGTTAAAAGCTCTGAGTGGATCCAGTTAAGAGGAGGGGGAGACAATAACATTGTGACAGTTACCTCGAGAAGCTCAAAAAGATTCCCACATAAACATCAAAGAAAAATCCCCTTCTGCCTCTGGCAGAAGGAGGGAAAGAGAAATCATTTTGACATATGCCAGAGCTTTTCTTAACAAAGCCCACCTTCATGAGAAACTAGTTCATCAGAGCTCAACCCACGGGGTACTTAACTGACCCGGGGCGAAGGGAATCCTCATCTCCAACCTGCTCTCGTCTTCCATGCGGGACAAGGGAAACATCCAACTTGAGCCCACTCTAGCCAACTGATCTCACCAAAGGAGGGAGAGAAAAACTGAGAAACACTTGTGAGGTTCACAGTCTAGAGGCACAAGCTCGATAAAAGGCAGAGACTGAATGACAGGACTGTGTGTGGACTGCTTCCTCTCCCCACTCACATCACCTATTTCTAGCAGTTTCTTCTACCCCTTACATCATATCTAGCTATCAAGAAAAAATTACGAGTCATACCAATAGGGAAAAAAGCACAGTTTGAAGAAACAGCAAGCATCAGAAGCAGACATGGCAGGGACACAGGAATTATCAGGTCACACATCTAAAACAACTCTGATTCAGATGCTGAGGGTTCTCAAGGATAATGTAGACAGCATGTAAGAACAAATGGATGATGTGCGCAGGCAGATGGAAATCCTAAGAAAGTACCAAAGAGAAATGCTAGATAAAAAAAAAAAAAAAAAAAAAAACAAAAAAAAAAAAAACCTTGATGGGCTAATTAGCAGACTGGACATGGAAAGAATTTCTGAGCTAGAGGATTTATCAATAGAATTTTCAAAAACTGAAAAGCAGGGTGCCTGGGTGGCTCGGTCATTAAGTGTCTGCCTTCGGCTCAGGTCATGATCCCTGAGTCCTGGAATCGAGCCCCACATTGGGCTCCCTGCTCCGCGGGAAGCCTGCTTCCCCCTCCCCCACTCCCTCTTGTGTTCCCTCTCTCGCTGCGTCTCTCTCTGTCAAATAAATAAATAAAATCTTAAAAAAAAAACAAACCTGAAAAGCAAAGAGAACAAGACTGAAAAAGCAAAACAGAATATCCGAGGTATGTGGGACAACTAAAAATGTGTAACACATGTTTAATGGAATTAAAAGGTATAGAAATTGGGGGGAAGAAAAGAAAACTGTTTGCAGATGACATGATCATCTCTGTAGAAAATCCAAGAGAAATGACCAAAAAAATCCATAAAATTGAGTATTATGCAGTGTTAAAAAGAAATGAGCTCAGGCCTAAATGCATATTACCAAGTGAAAGAAGTCAATCTGAAAAGGCTACATACTCTATGATTCCAACTGTATGACATTCAGAAAATGCAAAAACTATGAAGACAATTTAAAAAGGAGCAGTGGTTTTGGGGTGTGTGTGTGGGGGTGGATGAATAGTTGCAGTACAGAGGAATTTTTGGGCTCTGAGAATACTCTGTATGATACCATAATGATTGATAAATCTCATCATCGATTTTTCCAGACTCATAGAATGTACAACACCAAGAGTCAAAAATTTAGCGTAAACTATGGACTTTTGATGATTATGATGTGACAGTGTAAGTTCATCAGTTGTAATAAATAGACCATTTTGGTGGGGGATGTTGATAATGCATGGGTGGGGCCAGGTGGTATATGGAAAATCTCTGTATCTTCCTTTCACTTTTGCTGTAAACATTAAAGTGCTCTAAAAAAAAGAAGTCTTAATTTAAAAAAAACTATCAGAAAACTAACAGAAGAAGGAAACTTCTTTAGTCGATAAAGAACATCCACTGGGGGGAAAAAAATTACAGCTAACATCATACTTAAGGATGAAAGACTGAATGCTTTTACCCTAAGATCAGGGACAAGGCAAGAGTGTCCACATTCACCGCTGCTATTCAACAGAATATTGCAAGTTCTAGCCAGCTCAGTAAGTCAAGGGAATGAAATAAGACAATTAGAGTTTGAAAAGTTACAGCCCCTACTTGCAGATGGCGTGATTGTTGATTTAGAAAATCCCAAGATATCTACAAGAAAAATAAAAAATTGGTGAGTTCAGTTCACAGGATAAAACCTGCCTGTATCAATTGTATTCCTATAGACGAGCAGTAAGTATTAGGTTACCAAAATTAAAAAATACAATACCATTCCAGAATAAAATAACTAGCTGTTAGTCTAATAATAGATATGCAGGACTTGTATCCTGAAGCTTAAAAAATGTTGATGAAATAAGTTTAAAAGAATCTATAAATAATTGGAGGAACGGGCAGTGTTACGGATTGGAAGGCTCAATATAGCAAAGACGCAAATCTTCCCTAAATTGATCTATAGCTTTAATGCTGTTCCTGTCAAAATTTCAGTAAAGTTTTTATAGACATAGAAAAACTTATTTTAAAGTTCACATTGGAAGAAAAAGGCCCTAGAATAGCTAAAACAATTTTCAAAAAAAAGAAAAAAGAAGTGGGAAGAAACACTCTTCCTGATGATATAATTAAGACTGTGTGGGAACTGGCCGAGAGATATACATATCTACGGAACCAAATAAAGATCTCAGAGCCACACAAATATACCCAATTAATATTTTACTAACAATCTGACATTGAAATCAATCTGGTGGGTCTTATTCCAACTGTACTGGGTGCATTTCAACTTCCTAATGCTACGGATTCCTTCTCATTTTATTCCAATAACAATCAAAGATGTGAAACAATTAAAGTATATTTTAGACAACACTATGTAGCCAAAAATCATATATAATAGCATTTTAGCATTATATATTGTATATACTACATAATAGAAAAATACAGGACAATTTTAATTAGTATTAATAGAACCTACTTAAAGTAATGAATTCTTAATAAATAAGAAAGTACTATTTTACACAAAACAAAAACCAAACAACAAACTTTATCCAGTTACTTGTCATGCACAGATTTACTGTTGCATTGCCCTAAAAAGAAAGCTGTGTCTTGAAGTTGGAAAATGAATGTTGAAGTGATTACAGGAGGCTGTCCTTCTGTGTGCAACGCTGTAAGCTATTTCTCAGGAAACTGATTCAAAAACCCTGAGCTAAGGAATAGTGCAGAGGACAATAGGGGAAGGGAGGGAAAACTGAAGGGGAAGAAATAAGAGGGAGACAAACCATATGAGACTCCTGACTCCAGGGAAACAAACTGAGGGTTATGGAAAGGGAGGTGAGTGGGGGAATAGGGTAACTCAGTGATGGGCAATAAGGAGGGCATGTGATCTGATGAGCACTGGGTGTTATACACAACTAATGAATCATTGAACATTATATCAAAAACTAATGATGTACTATATGTTGGCTAACTGAATTTAAATGAAAAAAAAAAAAAACCCACAAAAAACCCTGAGCTACTGCATCTATTCTCTGACTCTGGGTAGATGGGTCCAAGATTATTGGTGTAAATAAAGTTATTTTAATTAGTATGTCACACACCTAATAGGCTCCAGTGAGGGGACTCCTACCCTGTGGGCATTCTCCTTCGCATTCTGGAGTTTTTTCTAGCTGCCTACAATGTGGGTCACCTTCAATCCTGCTACAGGTTTTGGGGAGAGTTTTATAAAAGTGACTGCCTTTTAAAGAGCAATTTAAAGGACAGATCCCCAAGGCTAATAACTTCTGTGGAGTTAAAAGGTTATAAGCATTCCTTCCAGTCTGCCATTTCCCCTGGTCCTCCACCGAAAAGCATGATCACACAACTTTATTGTAACTACGTCTAAATTGGACTCCTCCTTAAATAGTCTTGTGTACATAAAGCCAAGGAAGAGTAGGAGATTTTTGAGTCCTGAAAGATTGGGTGTGAAGGAAAGAACAAACAACTCAAAAAATGAAAATGCCTTTCTTATTGAGAAATCACCCCACATTGGCTTTTCTAATTTTCTATATTTGAACAAATATACATTTGAAAATCTGCATGTTTTTTATAGCAAAAAGTATAAAGACATGTTTTGCCAAATTTTCCTTGCAGATTTTTTTCCTGTTTGCATTTGGAATGATATGAGAGGAGGAAGGCAAGGTAAGAATAAAAAGTTGGATGAGACTGTTTTATTTAAAAGGTGAGATGAGATTCAGAATTGTGGCCAACATACTCACCTTGATAAATCATAGCAAAAGCATGGTAAGACTAGTACCACTGCATTTAAAAACAACAACAACAAAAGAATCTGCACTCACCTATTTAGAAACACAGGCTTACTTATTATGCTGTTAAACATGAGCACAAGACATTTAATTGCCCCTAATACACTCTTTCCTTCATCTGCCAACACTGACTAGAATAATTATTAAATTTTCATTCCTTAATTTCTGCCTGATGCAGTCTATTTAAATACATAACTCTTGGAAAGATGCAGGGAATGTCTCATATAAAATATTTTAAAACAAAACGAGTACATAGTATTGAAAACATTGGCTAATCTAATGTTCAAGGTCTAAAATCTGCTTTGTGCTAAATTTGTGGCCTTGGATAAGTACCTTAATTTCTTTCACATTCACATTTCTTATGTACAATATAAAGCAAACAATTCTATTGTCCTGGGTATTTGGCAAGTTTTTCTGTTTTGTCTGAATGTATTGTCATAACTTTTTTTTTTTTTTTAATTTGACAGAGAGATAGAGAGAGAGCACAAGTAGGCAGAGTGGCAGGCAGAGGGAGAGGGAAAAGCAGGCTCTCTGCTGAGGAGGGAGCCGGACGTGGGGCTCGATCCCAGGACCTCAGGATCATGACCTGAGCCGAAGGTAGCCGCTTAACCGACTGAGCCACCGAGGCACCCCTGTCATAACTCTTAGAAAGAAGATAATTACTATCATTCAAAGAGTTGGCTAATATTAGGCAATTTTAGTCACAAAAAATACTATCAATGTGGTGAAAAATATCTCAAATATTTAAAATGGTGGTTATGAGGGAAGAAGGGCTAGATGTAGTAGGTGTCTGTGTTCCTCCACAGATTTACCTAGGATACTGGAGTGGGCAGTCCAGAGAGGCTGGATTGAAACCTTTACCAAAGAATCATTTCTTAAATTTAGACATATCCCCAAATGGAATGAACTATCTTAAGACAAACTGCAGTCCCTGGCTCTATAAATATTTATGCCAAACCAGAATAGCTCCCTCCCAGACAATCAGAAGTCAGGTTCATATAATGGCTGGATTCAGTCATATTCGAAATGCCCCCTACCTGTGAGACTCCGTTGAATGATATGAATAAAACAAGTTCGCCATGTTGATCTGCTGGCTGCCATAGCCACAAGGTATCTCCAACATTTGATAATCATACTTCGTTAGGGAAAAAATACCAACTTCAAGCCATTAAAATTTGGTTTGTTCATACACAAAAAAATTACATCCTACTCACATTTCTTAAGTGATTTATTTTATACAATAAACTAAGAAAAAGGATAAGGACAGTAATTACAAAGGAGATTTAGATTCAACAATCAATTTAAGTACAAGGTAGTTTAATACACATTATATATCTTCTCCTAACCAAAACTCTGCAAAATGTATATCAACACTATTTTAGAGTGGTAATTGGGCTAAACATATGGGTAAATGATGAATGTCTAAAATATCTGTTTTTCTCAAAGAAAATCAGTAGACACAGTAAAAATGGGAAAGACAAAAAACAGTAGTATTTGGTATGTTATAAACTAAAACTAATATGGAAGTTCTGAACTAAAAGAACTCAGTGAGAATTGCAACAATTCAACGCAGTGGACTTTGGAATAGGAAGACCTGGGTGTGAATTTTATTTAGAATTTCCTTATGCATAAAATCAGTGTGATATTTATTGCAAGTTATTACTTGTTATCCATGTAGTATTGGGCTCGTTACTTAATACCTTTGAGTTTTGTGTTTATTGTCCACATTTCCAACATCATAAAAGAAAGGACACAAAAATATAACTCATTTCATGGGGTTGATGTAAGGATAAATGAAATAACATTAAAAAGTCCTTATGTAGTTCCAGGAACATGCTATATTTTCAATAAACCTTATCTGTTATCACCATTATAACATTTTTCCTTACATACAGACACACATACACACACATTCGCTAAATGGTAGTTATCTATAAATTATGATTATTGTCACCTGTCCGATTTATTTAAAAATTTAGTTATGAATTAATCTTTTCAGACATATTTATGTCTATCAGATGCCAGACTCAGTACTTTTGCTTGTCAAATGAATATAACAAATAGGATCACTATTGGCTAAAACATATGAAATTAAATCATTATGTTCTTTTACTTGCAATACTTTTATTATAATAAATTGATTCAGGATTTTGTATACAATTTAAAGATAAAAATCTTAAATATGCTAATGATTCCATTTATTTCAAATCTGGAATTTCCTCTTTGAAGTAAATAATCTTCAATCATGTTAAAACTTTGTATGATTAAAAAGATAGAAAATAAATAAATGGTTGAAAATATATAGGAGGGTTAATGAATGATACCACAATAACATGACATATTTTTAGTGATGGAACTAGCGTTCCTTAAAAATGTTTAGAAATGTCAAAAATGGGGGCGCCTGGGTGGCTCAGTCGGTTAAGCGTCTGCCTTCGGCTCAGGTCATGATCCCAGGGTCCTGGGATCGAGCCCCGCATCGGGCTCCCTGCTCGGCGGGAAGCCTGCTTCTCCCTCTCCCACTCCCCCTGCTTGTGTTCCCTCTCTCGCTGTGTCTCTCTCTGTCAAATAAATAAATAAAATCTGTAAAAAAAAAAAAAAAAAAGAAATGTCAAAAATGCTTATAATAGAAGGATAAAGTAAAACTTATTTAGATGATTATTAGGACTATACAAAAGAAATTATTCATATAAAAAGATGGAAATGAAAATATAAAAATTTTAATTTAGTTATCTTTGGGTGGAATAATAAGGGGGTGATATTTCTTAGGTAGACACTTCTCATTATTTTTGCAGAAATTTCTGGGGACATGTAATGAAACCATGTATAACTGAGAATCTTTGTTCTTCTGGAGATAAGCTTTCTGAATACTTTCTGAAACTAAGCCTAGGTGTTTTGATGCTGCTAAAGAGGGTGTGAAGGACCCAAACTAAATGTGCACTGATCACAGAACATGGGGATTCCATGTTTTCATAAATGTCTACTAGGTAGTTACCTCTTTGTCACTCACCATAGACTGATCAGTCAAGGAGAATAAACCCTTCATAATGGATACACTTTGGAATAATCATAAGATGGGGAGGGAGACAGAAGAGGGAGGAAGGGAGAGAAGGAAGGAGGAAAGACAGGAGAAAAGGAGGGAGGGAGACAGAGAATGAAAGAGAGAGACAATGAAAAGTATCAAATTGCTCATTCCTCCTACTCTTTTTATTTCTGTTCTCCCTCCCCCCACCACACAGTGCCCCTCACCTTCTCCCTTACTTTTTCATATTGAGCAAAGGAGGAGAAAAGGACAATAAAATTCAATCCACTGGCAGCAGATCAAACTTCTAAATATTAGAATGAAAATTCAACCTGGATGCATCTGACTTGAAACTTCGTGCACTTTCTACTCAGCAGCAACCAGTCTCTGGAAAAATACAACATCAGTTAAGGTAAAAATAGATTTGACATTAGACAGGCTTGACTTAATTTTAGATGTGCTACTTGATGATGTATGACCTTGGAAAAACTACTTAAGTACTCAATTTTAGTGTCATCATCAGAAAAAGCAGGTTAATAATATATAGCTCATATAATTATTGTAAATGAAATAGTCAAGATAGGCATTTAAAGTGCCAAACATTAAATTTTAGTTCAATCTCTCTCTTTCTCCTTTCTGATTTCCTGCTTCCTCTTTCCTTTCTGTTCTCTTAGTTTATGTTTTTACAATTAAGTTATTTTTACAATTAAGTTATTTCCACTCTCTTAGTTTATATTTTTACAATTAAGTTTTTATAATTAAGTTTATGTTTTTACAGTTAAGCTAATCTACCAATCTAGCTATAAGTAAAAAAAAAAAAAATTCATGAGAAGGTAATTGTTGTCATTTTATTTTTTATTTTATTTTATTTTTTTATTAGAAAGAGAGAGGAGGGAAAGAGGGAGAGGGAGAGAGGGAGTCTCTCAGGATTCAATCTCATGACCCTGAGATCACGACCTGAGCCAAAATCGAGAGTTGGATGGTTAACCAACTGAGCCACCCAGGCGCCCCTGTTCTGTCACTTCAAAAAGAAGTATTGCCATTTATAAAAATAGAGTATGTGTATAGGTGGCCCATATACTTATTCATATATATATTTAAACCAGTATAGTACTTGAGAACATAGGCTCTCCATTCTGCATCAGTTTGAACCAATGATTATCTTTCTTGAATATATGAAAATGTCGTATCTTACTTCCCTTCACCCACATTAAATTAAGCAATACACTGTAATTTTGAAATAGTGAATATACATGTATCTATATATAGTGGGTAATTCATCAAATTTATGGAAGAACTACTTTCTGTATTAAAGGAAACAAGAGAAATGAAAGTGGTAAGCTTAAGAATTGGGCAAAAGAATACAATGAAAGTCTAGGGACAGGTCATCAGAACACTTATCTTTTTTTTTTTTAAGATTTTATTTATTTATTTGACAGAGAGAGACACAGCGAGAGAGGGAACACAAGCAGGGGGAGTGGGAGAGGGAGAAGCAGGCTTCCCGCCGAGCAGGGAGCCCGATGCGGAGCTCGGTCCCAGGACCTTGAGATCACGACCTGAGCTGAAGGCAGACGCTTAACGACTGAGCCACCCAGGCACCCCGAACACTTATATTATCTTGATTAGTTAAAAATTCAGCTTGATTAGGAAAGGTACCTGCCTTTGGAAATTTATGTAATAAAATATGCAGTTTGATCGGGAAATCAAGCACAAATTCAGCTACTTCAATATGCAGTTTGCCCATTTAATTATACAGGAAGCCTAGGGAGGAGCACAGCTGGGTCTGTAAATTATGAAATGGGATGAGCCACAAATGCATCTTTATTAAAATGATTACACAACCTCTGTCCTACATACAAATCTCCACCAAGAGATATCAGAATAATCAGTTTATTTCTGTGCTTTTTGACAACAATCTGCCATCTGCTAAAATGTGATAATCTAGCAAAAAAAAGCATGGAAGATAACACCAAAACTCTTACATAGGTGAGTAAAGATTAAGTACTTATATAAAGGAGTAAATTCTCTAATTAAATTATCTCTTTGCATGAAAAACAGCACACAGTCCATGATGAGAAGGGTGTTAACACTGGTGTATTCCCAAATAGTCAGCAGAACTCCATTGCAGTAGGCAGAGACAGGCTTTGAGTTTCGACCCCACCTAGTACCAACTGTGAAAATCCAAGTGAAAAACATATAGATTCCAAAACTTTTGTATTGTATAGAATAGTAAAATTAAGTACCAATAACAAAAATTGAGGTTGCCAAGTGCAAAATTTAACACTAAAACAAACTAAAAAACTCTAACTACTACCTTTTACATGTTAACACTCAAAACATAAGATATATCCAATATCAAAACAATTAATACACTTTAAAAAATAATTAATGGAGATCACTATTTTATCCCTATTTTCTCATTCTTACAGGTTATTTTTTATCTTTGGATTGTTGAAAACATTATCAAAAACTATTCCTTGTTTGTGGTTTAGTGTTGGGAAACACAGACTCAACCTATTGTAAAAATGATTATAAGGAAGCTTATTCTTAAAATGTTGACACTGTTTGAAATGAATTAAGAGATGCAACACACATCTGGGAAATACATAATAAATATATAACAAATGTGAGTTAGTTTCTGGCCCTTCTGGAGGAAACATAGTGAAAAGTGTGAAGAATTTGCTACCCCATGTTTAACTTCTTTTGCTCCTTATAAGCTGCATCAACTTAGGAAAGTTTCTTTATCTCACTGATGTTCTGATTCTTCTTTTGTAAAGAAGGTAAAACAATACTTATTTTAAGGGATTGTTGGAAGATTAAGTTAAAAAGAATATATGACAATTTCTGATAAAAGATATAGTCCATGGTAGGTGATCCATCAAGTTTTGTTTGTCCTGTTTCTCTTCTTTACCTGGCCTTCCTTTCTTTCAATCAAAATATCTATATATTAGCAATAAATGCATGGATCTTATGAGGGTAGAAATAGTAATATTTATTTATTTTCATTTTGCTATTTTTGATGTCATTACATTGGCTAAAACATAGCTATCAGTTCATCAGCCCAGACCATCCAATCTAGGCTTTAGAATTTTTAAATTATTATTTTAAACTTTAATATGCATGTTTGGTTTCAATGCAAATATCTCATTTGAAAATTTTTGTTGAATCAAATTTGTAGTAAGAAGGACATGTACCAAGAAGTTCTTAACAGCTCATTTCTTGAAAATCTCTTAAATGGGAAATGTCATTCTTGTTTGTTTGGTTTTTTGTTTGTTTTACAGTGACCTAATTCTCTGGAGTTAAAAAAAATAAGAAGAAGAATGCATAAGCAAAACCAATAGAGGGGTTAAGGCTTTGCAGTGATTCATTGACAAGTCTTGGTTGAGTTTGTACCTATCTTCCCTGTCTGCCTTATTTTGGTCTATGTTTCAAGAGAGGTGCATTAATTGAGTCTAATTCATTTTCTGTAAAACCCTTAAAAAACACAGCAAAATCAAAAGAAAATGCGTAATTGGTAAACAGAAACGATAGCAACTAAAATTATCTATGACAGAACGAATCAACACTCCGTACCTACTTAATTAAAAGGTAAATGAGAGTAGAAGCTGAAATTAAGCATGTTTTTTCTAGGATATTACAAAGGAGAAAAAATTTGTAATTAAGGTCTAAGTTGCTTAGAAATGTGTGCATTTTGATACAATTTTTCTGTGATACTACAGCAATTTGTTGCATTTATTACAAAGTTCACTTTAGTACTGTTAACTATTCAGAAATCTTCAGATATTTGAATAAAATAGGGAGAAACAAAGAAGTGAAAAGAGAAAAATATGATTGTGAATCAGAGCAATAAATCTGAGGCCACTTGACAAAGCCAGTAAGATGTTAGACTTATGGGAGTCTCGATACTGATTCTCTATTAACTGACCTGGGGACTCTAGGCAGTCTTCACTCCCTCTTTTCTCAAATTTGTACTCATATTATTTTTTTTTCTGAGATATACCTATCCTGTAGCTTCAAATACATGCAATTCTATTTGATAAATAATATTAAACATTTGCTATGACAAGTATCTTGATAGGTGTTGAAGGGAACATAATGCTTTATATAATCCGTATTCTCTAATTTCTTCCAATCTAAAGCAAAAAAGAGAATCTGTAGAGGTAATTAAAATTCTAGTTATAAGACTTCTGACTTGACAATATGGGGAAGACCTACATTCACAAAGCATAGCTGTAATCTGTGAATATGTAAGATTAAGAGAGAACTCTGACAGGTGGAAATGGGAGACAAATGGTTAGAGATCCCAGGATTGGAGGAAGAACATGGCAGTAGGCAGGGCATCCTATGACCCAAACATAAAATTAGGCACCCATTTCACTAAAACAGTACCTAAAATATGCTAACCTTACCTGTTTGGCCTTAAATAACAAGCAAACAACAAACAGATAACTAAACGAGGTATCCTTCTTCATTTATATTTATACAAGTTTCACTTAGTTGTGGGATACTATACTGCTCTTCCCTGTTTTTTCACTCTTTCTGTTTTTGTCTTCCTTCTGCATATTTATGCTTTCTGTTGTCCACTCTGAATATTCCTCTAAGCTAGAAAAAATAATTAAGCTGATTAAGCTGGAAATCAAGCTTTGGAGTTGGCCTTCAAACTAATACATAGGTCAGCATGCTGAGATAGATGCTAATGGTGGATCCGGAATCAGAAATGAGCCCTTGTCCCCAGAGGGATTATAAAATCTCATCGTTACTTACATAAATGGCTTCAATACAAAGCAGATTAAACATTATAAAGAGGAACACAAGCAGAGTGTGTTTTTATTTTTCAATTTTTATTACTGAAATATAGTTGACATACAATGTTATAGTAGTTTCAGGTGCACAATGTATTGATTCAACAATCTCCTATGTTATGTGGTGCTCACCACAAAAATTGTAGTCACCATCTGTCGCCACACAATGTTATTACAATATTATTGACTATATTCCCTATGCTGTACTTTTTATCTCAGTAAGTTATTTATTTTATAACTGAAAGTTTATACATTTTAATCTCCTTCATCTACTTCACTCGCCCCTGCCCACACTCACCTCCCCCTGGCAGCCACCAGTTTGTTCTCTGTATGCATGAGTCTGTTTTTGTTTTTTGTTTGTTGATTTGTTTTTGTTTGTTTTTTTAAAATATTCTACATATAAGTGAAATCATATGGCATTTGTCTTTCTCTGACTTATTTTACTTAGCAAATACCTTCTAGGTTTACCCATGTTGTTGCAAACAGCACACAGCAATGGAAGCCATCAACAAAACAAAACGTCAGCCTACTGAATGGGAGAAGATATTTGCAAAAGATGTATTTGATAATAGGTTAATATCCAAAATATATAAAGAACTTCCACAACTCAACACCAAAAAAAATCTGATTTAAAAATGGGTAGAAGATGGGGCTCCTGGGTGGCTCAGTCGTTAAGGGTCTGCCTTCGGCTCAGGTCATGATCCCAGGGTCCTGGGATCGAGCCTCGCATTGGGCTCCCTGCTCAGTGGGAGGCCTGCTTCTCCCTCTCCCACTCCCTCTGCTTGTGTTCCTGCTGTCGCTATCTCTCTCTCTGTCAAATAAATAAATAAAACCTTTAAAAAATAAAAAAATAAAAAAATAAAATAAATAAAAGTGGGTAGAAGATCTGAATAGACATTTTTCCAAAGGAAACATACAGATGGCCAAGACACATGAAAAATGCTCAACATCACTAACCATCAGGAGAATGCAAATCAGAACCACACTGGGATATCACCTTACACCTGTCAGAATGGCTAGTATCAGAAGACAAGAAGTAACACATGTTGCTGAGGATGTGGAGGGAAGGGAACCCTGTTCACTGTTGGTGGGAATGTAAATTGGTGCAGCCACTGTGGAAAACACTATGGAGGTTCCTCAAAAAATTAAAAATAAAATTACCATATGATCCAGTAATTCCACTACTGGGTGTTTATCCAAAGAAAACAAAAATGCTAATTCATACAGAGATATGCACCCCTATGGTTGTTGCAGCATTATTTACAATAGCCAAGAAATAGAAGCAGCATTGTGTTTTGATTGAAAGGGTCAAGAGCAAATCTATTTGGAACAATAAGAAAACACATGTTGGGCTTTGAAGAATAGAATGAAGTTTGACAAGTTTGGCAACAATGAGGGAGGGTATGCCATGTCCATGTCCATGTTCATGAAATCACAAGAACAAAGACATGGAGGTGGGAGAGTCAGAGTTACGATCAAGAAACAGTATGTCGGCCAGTTTGGCTGGTTATAGGGTAAGAAGGGTGTAGACCAGGAAGATAATACTTGAAAGGAAGGAAGGAGGTTTGAATGTTTAGCTAGTGAGTATGTATTTAAGTAATTCACGTGGAGCCACTTACACACTTTTAATGAAAGAGTATGGCATCATTAGGTTCCTGACAGAATGATGTGGTAGTAGTCAGTGCAAAAATTGGGAATGGAGAAGATTTTGGTGGGTGAATCCAGTTAAAGAGCTACTTAAGGTCAGGAGATCTCAAAGGGCTGAATTAAGGTGTCAGCAGTGGTGATGTGACCAAAGTACACTTCTCTTAATTGGAGAAAAAATATTAGAACCTGCATAATTTGGAAAATTCAACTGAAATAGAGAGGAAAGGAAAGGAGCTGTGTATAGTTTAAATAAAAAGATTTTAAAGCACTTGCAATTTTCAAAAAAGACTGAGAGCAGTAAAAAGCAGAGCAGGAGAAAGGGTCAGGGGAAGCATTTATTCTAAATAAAAGTTATTTGACGTTTGAAATGTTTTTCCTATGGCTGAAAAACTGTAGGTGCATTTAAGGTATAAAGCTGCTGGGAACCAAAGAAGCATAAGTAAACACTAATATTAAAACCAGTTGTCTCCCCTGGCATTCACGACAAAACCCTAGCTACAAATAGGCTAAGTTAAAGAATGGAATTAAATTACATTAATAGGCGTCAGAGCAATCTTAGCATGTTTTATTTTTGTTGAATAATCACAAAATGGAATAAGTAGTCCACCTTATTTCTATAAATCATATTTATTGTAGAATTATACTATAACTACATTAAACAAAATTAAAAATAAAACTCATCTATTGTCTTAGCATTAGTTATTTTTATTTCTCTGGGTTGTCCTTATCCTTATGTGTGCATATTTTACATAGTTAAAATTACAATGCTTATAGTATTTTGTATTCTAGTTTTCTACATATAAGTCATAAATGTTTTTCATGTTGCTTTGTGGTTTATATTTTAAATTTCTAAACAATATTCAATTGATTAAATTTGTGAAAAAAATGTAGATTTATTCTTCAGTGGTTGAACTGTTAGGCTCTTTTGAGGTTTTTGATTATTAGAATTAATATTGTGATTAACATCACTTTGCATATTACAAGACTCTTCTCTAAATACTGTTAATTCATCCCAGATATTTCCCTAAATATTTTTACGAGGCTGTTAACTCCCACTAGGAAGTCATTTTGCCTTATTCCCCATTGCATCTGCTGAAAATTGCATATGCTATGCCCCTAACAAATGTTTTGTATAGTGTTTTTTTTCCCTTTTCATCATTTGAGTAGGGAGAAGAGAAGAATAAAGAATATATACTGAATGAAAGGGAAATGAATGTATGAAAAATCTACAAATGATTGAGTACCTTCATTCCAGTAGAATGCATTGCCCAGATTTTCCAGCTACAAATTATTATTATTATTTTTTTTTCTATTCTTCCTTCCCAATCTTCTGGAACAAGCTTTGTTCCAGTCTGTTCCCAAGCTTATCTCTCCTGTCCTCTCTTTGATGCTGCAACACCCTGATGTTCTGTCAATAAACTCCTTTGGTTTAACTTGTCCAGAATCAGGTTTTTACTTGTAACCAGAGAGGTCTGTTGCTACAAGAAATCAAACCATTAAATCCAAGTTAGAGAACTGGTTCAAAGTGCTGTGGTGGAGGCATTGGGAAACCCCAAGAGGGAAACCCCAAGAGGGAAACCCCAAGAGGGAAACCTAACCCAGCTCAGAGAGGAAGAGCCCCCTACCCAAGAGAGATGGTCCATTTCAAGATATTACCTAATTTAATATATGCCTAAAATAAATTCATATTGTTGTTTTCATTAGCATGCTTATTTATTAATTATATTCTCTCTGTGAAGGTTGTGAATTTTAGGATATTAATCTAGCTTTTAATGGAGAGTCAGAAAGAAGCAATATGTCCAGAATATAAGGTGCCTTTGTCAGTTTCATTTTACAATTTATTTATTTATTTTTCATGCTGAGTTGAAGGTCCTTGCTAATTGCATCAAAGACTAAAAAGGTTGGATTAATGATGCTGGTGCACAGAGTGGCCAGGTGTGAAGGAATGACAAGGTAACTTTTCTCTTCAAGTGATGCTACCCATTTAGCAACTGGCAAGCCTGACTTGTTAACTTGTGTAAGAACACTAAAGTTATCTCATCCATTTAACTTTAAATAAAAAGCCATATGTAAAACATGGTGACTGTTATAGTTGGTAACCCTATATTATATAATTGAAATTTGCCAAGAGAGTAACAGGGAAGTTATTAATATATTAATTAACTAGATGGCGGAACCCTTTTATAATGTATCCATATTAAATTTTCACATTGTACACTTTAAATATCTTATAATTTTATTTTCAATTACATCTCAATAAATCAGAGGGAACAGCCATGTAAGAATTCAAACAATGAGAATTGTATACCACTTCTCCATTTCCATGTTTTCTCCACAGAATAAAAAATAAAGATAAAAAGTTAAATTTCCTTAAAGTCTGATAGATATTGTTGGTTTATTACCATGGGACTTGTAATTAAACAAAAATGAACATAATCTTCAAAATAGGTCTCTTCTGAAAATGGGTTGGCTATTTCTGAAAAAGAAATTTTATGACTTTGATACATTAATACCCGAATGAGGTACCACTGAACTCAGGGAAATAGGGTGAGTTTTGGAGTCAGAAAAAAATTGAAGTCTGACCCTGGCTTGGCAATTGAAAGCAATGGGACACCAGCCAAACTGTGTAACTTCTCAGTCCTGGTTTCCTTCTCTGCCAAATTGGGACAAGAACACCTTTAGCATAGAGATTTTTGTTACAAATGGAGAAAATCAGCATTAAATGCCTGGCACATATTAAACACTACATTGTAACAACTGTTGTTTGAAACCGTTTATCTGAGGGCGCCTGGGTGCCTCAGTCAGTTAAGTGGCTGCTTTCGGCTCAGGTCATGATCCCATCGAGTCGTACATTGGGCTCCCTGCTCAGTGGGGAGTCTCCCTCTGCCCCTCCCCCTGCTCATTTTCTCTTTCTCTTTCTCTCAAAAATAAATAAATAATCTTAAAAAGAAAAGAAAAGAAAAGAAAAGAAACCTTTTATCTGAACGAATAGTGTTCTACATTCCTCTGGGGAGGTGTAGGCCTGAGGAGACTGGCTACTCCTTCCAGTAATTTAGAAACATTTTAGATACTCATTCCCTCAACTTGAAATATATTCTAGGACCTAGGTCAAAGCTATACATTTAAATCTTTCCTTAGTAGAATTCCCAGGACTTCACTTGTATTTTCTGCTGAAAATACCCAAAGTCCAAAGCCAAACATTTAAAATCTACCTGAGAATCCATGTTAAAAAGTTTCACTGAGGGATGTTTGGGTGGATTGGTCTGCCTTCGGCTCAGGTAATGATCCCAGGGTCCTGGGATGGAGCCCCACATTGGGGTCCCTTCTCAGCGGGGAGCCTGCTTCTCCCTCTGCCGGCCGCTCCCCCTGTTTGTGCTCTTTCTGACGAATAAATAAATAAATAATCTTTAAAAAAATAAATAATATTAAAAAATAAAAGTTTCATTGGAATAAAATGTTTCATAAACTGATCAAACTCCATAGTAGGGTGCTTGTCAAATCCAAATTTCCAGGAAAAACGATGTCACAGCTCCTTTCCTTGTCCTTCAGTAGAATGCAGAGCATGCAAATCACAGATTATTTTGTTCTAATTTTACCTGCTTTTTTATATACTTTAGTACATATTTTTCTTAAAATAAAGGAAATGTAAGAAATGATGTCTAGGGCACCTGGGTGGCTCAGTCAGTTAAGCGACCGCCTTCGGCTCAGGTCATGATCCCAGGGTCCTGGGATCGAGTCCCACATCAGGCTCCCTGCTCTGCGGGGAGCCTGCTTCTCCCTCTCCCACTTCCCCTGCTTGTGTTCCCTCTCTCGCTGTGTCTCTCTCTGTCAAATAAATAAATAAAATCTTTAAAAAGAAAAAAAAGAAATGATGTCTAAAATTCTTTAAAGGGAGTAATCTCATTTAGGGAAATAAATGTAAGACACGCCAAGCTTTCAGCAGTAGAGAGATCCAAAATGATGATCTGTGCTGGTGGAGGTGGCAAAGCTGATAATCAGTTCTGACTCTGGGCTCTCAATTTAACCACATTAATAATATATATTAAATACTTATTATATTCCAAATAGATTTATAAGCATTGCACATGCAAACTTTCATTTAATGATCTCAAAACTCTGTAAGAGAGCAAGATTCAGAGTCTTTAATTTGTTTGTGTTATGTGCAGGTTTATTTTTTTTTAAGATTTTATTTATTTATTTATTTATTTATTTATTTATTTATTTAGAGCATGTGAGCAGGGGGAGGGGCAGAGGGGGAGAGAGAATCTTAAGCAGGCTCCATGTCTAGTGCAAGCCTGATGCGGGGCTCCATCTCACAACCCTGAGATGATGACCTGAGCCGAAACCAAGAGTCAGTTGCTTAACCAACTGAGCCAGGTGCCCCTATGCAGGTTTATTCTTATAATCGATTTTGTTTCATTGATTTTTATTTCTATGCTTAGCCATGTGAAAAAATTTTCGTGATCAGTGTACCTTTAAGTAAGTCCTAAAATCATGAAGTGTAATACTTCCATCTTTTTATGATTTTTAAAAATCATTATGACTATTTTAAGTTATTTGCGTTTCCATATAAATTTCAGATTCAGGCTGTGAGTTTGCTAAAACCCTTCCCCAGAAGGGAAATACAATGGTAATTATTGAAATTACAATCAGTAGATCAGTTTAGGAATCAGGAGGTCAATTTGGGAAGAACCGGTCTCTTTAAACATTATGTGGCATAATTCATAAATTTGGTATTTTATTGGTCAAAAAGTTTTTATTCATAATAGCCAAAAATTGGAAACAATGTACACGTCCATTAACAGGTTTATGGATAAAGAAATTGTGGAGTAAGTATGCATTGAAATACTACTCAGCAACAAAATAGAACTAAGACATGTACAAGCAACCTTACAGATAAATTTCAAAGGCATGCTATACCAAAGAAGCCGTACACAAAACACAATGGGTTTATACCCATAGTGACAGCAAGCAGATCAGTTGTTGCCAGATGTTGAGGAGAAGAGGATGGGATTGCTTTTAAATGAATATGTGAGAATTTTGTAGGATGATAGAAATGTCCCATTCAATTATTACTGTGGTTGTATTCGCACAACTGTCTTCCATTGTCAAAATTCACCCATTGTTCACTTAAATTGGGTGTAATATATATTTTTCACCTAGAAATTCAAAAGTGAGAAAATAATTGCTGTATCAGTGTAGTTCATTAAGTAGACAGTGTTGCCAGAGGAGATCCACCATGGATGGACCTTGAAGCATTCCTTCATGGTCTTTTCTGAATATGCCAAACTTCAAGGCTTATCAGTCTTCTGACAATGAGCACTGTCTCTCAGTATTTGCCTAGACTGCTAATTAGGGCGAGGAAATCATAGGGTGAGCACCATGCAATTGTTTTCTCCCCAAGGAGAACCTATGAAATGGAATTTCCAGAAAGCCAACCAAAGGCAAACTGTTAACTCCTCTTGTGATGAGGAACACAGAGAAGAATGCAGTTATTGGAATTATGATGTGAGTGATTCATCTCAGTTCTCAGAAGTTCTGACTAAAATAAAACTGTGAAATTTCTCAGGGCAAAAATAGTACCTCTTCTATCTTTGTAAATGCCCTTCCATGATACCTTTTTGGGGAGAGCCATTGAGAGAGATGCAGCTGCTCACGTTAGGCAAGGTCAGGAAATGGGAATGTGTGGCTGTTGTCCATGCTGAACAGTAAGCAATTAATTACTTAGGAAATAAAACATAAAGTTTCTTGCAACAAATATTATTTAAGCACATCTGAGGGAAATATTAAACTCAAGATTGATTGAAATATCCTTAAAAGGCCCATAGTGAGACTGAAATGAAGGTGAAAAAAAGAAAGTTCATACTTAGCAGTGACTGAAAAAAAGTTGCATTAACTATGACCAAAGTTATTATTGAAACGTTCTTTTTTCTAGTCCATGAAGATAAAAGTCTTCCTTTTGATCAATTTTGAAATATTGAATTCTAATGTGTTGAGGCTCTTTAAAGGCTACTACCTTTGGTTAATCATGGATCTCTCATATATACTCAAAATTAACAAAAGGAGAAAATAGCAAAAGAGTAAGGTTTTCTTTAAAATCATTTGGGTGACTCTAATGTCTAATAATAATATATAATTATATTATGATTCCTTTCCACATACATCTAAAAGGAAATAAAATCCCACAAAGTTTTAATTAACATTTCTATGGCTTTTTGAAGTCCTTAGATGAAAAGTACTAACAGAGTATAAAGTACTATAATTAATATTCTAAAAAATGTAGATTTTAATTTGCTTTTCAATAGAGTTCCAAGATTTGAGAGTGTGTGATACCACACATCAGGAGAACTGGTTATAATTAGGCACAAAGAGATAGTTCAAGTAAAATTGTTCACACTGACTCTGAATTTAGTTACTAATGGAAGTTATGGACAACAAAAATCACAAAATGTTTTTCTGTGGTGAGGGTGGAACAAAATGACATTTAATGTGACTGCCTTGAGACTCTATTTAACTAATACTGGAATAATAAAAAGTGGATAAGGAAGAGGGATATTGGTCATTTGGAATTATAATATACCCCCCAAAAACAAAATAATTAAATTAAAATAGTTATAATGAAACATTATTAAATAACAATTTTTCCCATGGATTCTGGATGATTATGTGAAGGAGAAGCTTTATAACTTTATGTATTTTTAAAAATTATATTTATATTTCAACAAACACTTACTGAAAGTTCTTAGTGAGCAGTGTGCTAGATCCGGAAAGGATTATACATATTCAGACAATTTATACCATTTTACATTTGAAGGAAAGGGGAAATTGTTATGTAATGACTACAGCAATTTTAAGCTAATACTTGCTGTACAAATTTGGAACATATTATATTTCTGTGCCATAATTTTGAAGTCCAAAAAATTGTATCTAACTTAATACAAAATTTAGTTCAGTCCCTTGAAAAAAAAGAACATGAAACAACTACTTCTCTTTTTAAAAAAATAATAATTTCCCTCTTTCTTAATATAGATGAAGAAGGTGTATTTGAGGATTAGTCCATCATTTACAGAAATTAGAAGCAGATAGCCTGCACTAGAATTCAAGCTTCAATATTGGGTTGGTTTTGTAATATTCAGCAAGATACTTATACTCACTCTGCTTTAGTGTTCTCATTTGTAAAATGAGAATAATTACCATACATATTATCATGAACATTAACTGAGTTTATTTGTGAAAAGTGATTAGAATAGTACTTTCTGCATTATAAGTTTCCAGCAAATTATTTTAATTAATATTTAGCTATCATTATTACGATTATTATTGGGTTTTTAAAAAGTTTTAAAAACATATTTTTTGTGCTACTCTGTAAAATATGAAAGCAATTAGACAACAGTTTTGAGAGATTTGGGAAACAAGTAAATAAAAATAATAAGGAATGCTCATGCAGTAGAAATTCAATTTTAAACCCATAAAGGTTAGTTCATAAATGCTAACAAGAAATGCAGGCTGCATGAAGTAAAAGTCATGGAGAATCTCCCTTAGGCTATCAAGATGTCATAGTAACAGTTCCTGGACAATTAAATTTGGTGATTGAGAAGAAGCATTCTCTATGAAAATGGATTTGTAATGAACTTGCTCTGCAAGTAGGTGTCTTCTAGAATTAATTTACTCTGTTTTGGATATTCCAAGCTGAAAGAACAAAATGAATTTAGTTCCCTAAGCATGAAAGTCACTAACTTGTATTCAGATGTGAGTGGAGAAGAGGGTAAGTGGGACTGAAAGGAAAAAATTATGGCCTAGAAGGATGGCTTGGGGCCAGACTGTAAGGAGCCATATTTAGACTTGATCTGGTAGTTGTTGGCCAAATGGAAATCAACATGACAATATTTATTTATACCTTTATCTCTTCACATGAATGTACAAAATCCCACCATGATCTGGGTAGAGATCAGTCACTGGTCATGGAACAATCATGAGCAGTGAGGATCAGAAAACTTTGACCCTACTGTTACTGGACCCCAACACCAGGTTCTCGAGTCTCAATGTCATAGAAATGAATACTGAACTGGAGAGAAAGAAAACAGGCAGAATTCATTAGACATAGCTTGTGTACAAGGGAGCCAGCAAGAAAGAAAAATATAGCTCCCCAAAGGGGTAGTGTGTCAGGCTTATAAAGGCACTTTTCCAAAGGGTGAGAGGCAGGGAGTAGGGAAATCCTTCCGTCCCATGGCCATTGCCTGGTGGTCATTACTTTTTAGTGGATACAAGACAATCACAGGATGCCTTTTTCCATGGTCAATAATCTTTCTGATCTCTTAGAAAATAGAAATACTTGTGCAAGCAGGTTTTAAATTGTTACTTCTGATTTTGCCCAGACAACCGTTACTCCCTGTCCCCGGTTATCTCTCATTTGTTTTCTTTTCCAGAAGGAGATATTTGTCTCCAAGCGTATGAAAACTTTTAACCTTTGCCTCAGACTAGTGGCTTCACAGGAATTAAGTCTGTCTTGTTTTCCTTATACTGTCTCCCTGATTTGTTGGTGTAAATCAGGGGGCCCTGTAAGTGAGGGAGATGAGCTAGGAAAATACTGACCATTATAAAGAATTGTGGAATTGTGTCAATAAGCTTGGGCTGGAAACTTGGGGAGCACATGTTATATTCAGGTGCAAGTAGCCTAGAAATGAGTGCCTGCGATTCAAGAATAAAGATGAGCTACTTGATAGAAAACTAATAAATGTGTTATGAGAAGCATAGCTGAAGCCATGTGTCTGAGTGTAGGCATTGAAGAAGAAAGTACAGGGAAAATGAGAGCAGAGAATACTGTGAAATTCACAAGTTGTGGAATAAAGACTGGGGTGCAGAGCCAAATGAATAGGTAGGCAGACACATAAGTGGATCATCAAGACAGTGAGACATCCCAGATGATATGGCAACAAAAGAATTTCCATGGGGCAGTTGTGTCTACAGCATGACAGGCTAAAGAGGAGTCCAGGAGAAATAGGTGAGAAGAGAAGTCATTTAATTTGTCTTCTTAATTTGTGATCCTTTTATCTTTCTGTCCTTATCTCTATCTAAATTGTTTTTAAATTCTCCCTTTCCTGTCAAAGTTTAGGAACAGAGGCAGCCTTTAGTTATGGTTTAACTACCTGATGTCAACATTAAAAAATACATCTCATGGATGCTGTTATATGTTATTAGAATCAATTTACTAATCCTCTTGTTCATCCAATGTTCACTTAATTCTTAATATATAATAATTGCTTTTCCATACACTAGAGGTACAATGATTAAGAAGAAAATTATCCCCTTCATGGAATTTATATTACAAATGGAAATATAAAAAAATCATATATAAATATAAAAAGGTAATTGTAGACAGCAGTAAATGCTATGAAGAAAATAAAGCTGCAAAAGAAATTACAATGTAGTAGATTTAATTAATGGAAGCAATTTTTCATCCTTCTCTGAAACCACCCCTTTGTATACAATTAACAGTTTTTCTTTTTCCCCATCAAGAAGTGATATATATTCCCCCTCCTATTGTTCCTGAAATTGGCCACTTAATTCACACTGGCAAGTGAGATGTCAGCATACACAATGTAAGCAGACACTTTTACAGAGCTTATGTTTGGATTTTCTATATCACTTCAGCATCATCATAAAAAGACATGCCTGAAGAAAAAAGTTGGAAGATGCCTCCTACCCAATTTCAAATTATACTATAAATCTACCATAAACAAGGCAACACAGATACTAGTGAAAGTATACACATATAGATCAATGCAATAAAATAGAGATCACCAAAATAAGTCCACATAAATACAGTCAACTGATCTTTGAAAAAGGAACAACGCAATCCAAGAGAATGAACGATCTTTTCAACAAATGTTGCTGGAAAAATTGGACATTCATAGGCAGAAAATTCAACCTAGAAACAGACTTTACACCTTCCACAAATGTTACTCAAAATAGATCATAGATCTAAATTTAAAAAATAAGAACCCATAAAACTTTTGGAAGAAAAAATAGGAGAAACTCTCTGTGGATTTGGATTTGATGATGAGTTTTTAGATATAATAGCAAAGACATGATCCATGGGGAAAAATTGATACACTTTTTTTTTATTTTCATAGCCAGAACACAAAAGAAATATGAATAAATCTTAAATGTATACTGCTATGTGAAAGAAGCTAGTCTGGAAAGGCGACATATTATATGATTCCAATTAAGTTTTATGAAAGACAAAACAATAGTGTTGGTAAACAGATCAGCAGCTCCTCCTGAACCTAAGGGTTCAGAGGAAGAGGGACAGAGCTGAATAGATGAAGAACAGGGCAATTTTTTTTTAATTTTTTATTGTTATGTTAATCACCATACATTACATCATTAAAAACAGGGCAATTTTTAAGAAGGTGAAACTATTACACATGATACTGTAATGGGGCAATACACGACACTCTTCCTTTATAAGAATGCATACAACTCCTCCAGTTCCATCCATATTGATGCAAATGGTGGATATTCATCCTTTCTGATGGCTGAGTAATATTCCATTGTATATATGGGCCACATCTTCTTTATCCATTCGCCTGTTGAAGGGCATCTCGGCTCCTTCCACAGTTTGGCTATTGTGGACATTGCTGCCATGAATATTGGGGTGCATGAGGCCCTTCTTTTCACTACATCTGTGTCTTTGGGGTAAATACCCAGGAGTGCAATTGCTGGGTCATAGGGTAGCTCTATTTTTAAATTTTTGAGGAACCTCCACACTGTTTTCTAAAGTGGCTGTACCAACTTGCATTCCCACCAACAGTGAAAGAGGGTTCCCCTTTCTCCACAACCTCTCCAACATTTGTTGTTTCTTGTCTTGTCAATTTTTGCCATTCTAACTGGGGTAAGGTGGTATTTCAATGTGGTTTTGATTTGAATTTCCCTGATGGCTGATGATGTCGAACATTTTTTCATGTGTCTGTTAGCCATTTGTATGTTTTCTTTGGAGAAGTGTCTGTTCATGTCTTCTGCCCATTTTTTGACTTGATTATTTGTTTTTTGGGTGATGCTGAGTGAAATAAGTCAAGCAGAGAAAGACAATTATCATATGGTTTCACTTATTTGTGGATCATAGGGAATAGCATGGAAGACATTAGGAGAAGGAAGGGAAAAATGAAGGGGGGAATCGGAGGGGGTGACAAACCATGAGAGACTATGGACTCTAGGAAACAATCTGAGGGTTTTAGAGGGGAGAGGGGTGGGGGATGGGTGAGCCTGGTGATGGGTATTAAGGCGGGCATGTATTGCATGGAGCACTGGGTGTTATATGCAAACAATGAATCATGGAACACTACATCAAAAACTAATGGTGTACTGTATGGTGACTAACATAATATAAGAAAACAAAAAGAATGCATACAACTTTAAGCACAAAGAATAAAACTTACAAAGTAAAAACAAATCACTTAAGACATTGGAAAATCATGGCATGCAAAGCAGGATACAAAAAATATCAGTCTAGCTGCATTACAGATGTATGAAACAATGCCACCAAAGGGCTTGGGATAAAAAGAAACTGACCAAGGTCATTTTGGAAATAAATGGAGTGTCAGTAAGACTGAAGGCAAAAGGAACTGTACAGAAACACTGTTCTCTAGATGGCAGAGTTGTTTCCCTCAGGGGAAAGACTTAAGAATTATGAACCTGAAATTGAACAATTAAATAAATAGATGGAAGATGATAGGAACCAGGTTTCTCATTGTTGGAGTGAGAATTTACAGATAAGCCAGAAAAAAGAGTTTAGAATGATCCAGATAGTAATGGATTAGAGTTGGAGTCATCAGAATGAATTCATATTTTATTTAATATATTTACAGATAGCCAAATATAGAAATATTTATAGATATATGTATACACATGGTTAATATTAACAAATATCTTACCTTTGTTAGCCAAGTGGGACTAAAACAATGATACCCTAAGAGCAATGATTGTATCTAGTGGCTAAACACTGGTTTCTAAAGCCATCCCCCACTAAGAGTACTAGGGCTCCTTGGAGAAGACTGGTTCTGAGACTGGGGTTGGAAACATACTAGAGAATCTTATAGTGCCAGAAGGTAAGAAGTGCTTAAAAAAAAAAAAAGTCACAGTAATGGAAGTATGTCAAGAATATACAGGAACTAACTGAAACGGGAGGAGTCCCCAGCTGCCAAGGCTCAGTTTGGACAACAAAAGAAATCAAAAGAATTTTGCATTATAACTCAAAGTATAAAATGAATATCCTTAAGTCTATAGTGATATAAATAAATGATTGAAGACATAAGTTAATGAATGAGGAGAGGATAAACACAACTCCTGTTCAGGAGAATTCCAAATAATTTATGTAGGTACTCTGCCTTCAAGGAGGTAGTCTAACTCTTTACCTTTTAAGTATCTTCCTGCACAGAGTAACTTCTTTCCCAAAAGTGCAGACAGAAATGGGAACAAAGTCACTTTATAGTGATCTCACTATAGAAATCTCACAAACACAACCTCAGCTATGTGATTAAGTTCAACATCAACAGTGATAAGTCATGCTGATAGCATGTACTCTTGATAGTTGGAGATAAAAATGACATTTTATCTCTGTGGTTTTCCTCCCTCAAACATATAATTCCACTCTAATCATGAGAAAAACATCAGACAAATCCACTTAATGGGCATTCTGGGAAATACTTAACCAATACTCCTCAAAGCTGTCCATGTTCTCAAAACAAGGATAATTTGAGAAACTCACAGGCAAAACAAGCCTAAGGAGGTATAATGACTAAATGTAATGAGGTATCTTAGATGGAATCCTGAAAAGAAGGTGAAAAATAAGAAAAGTGAATCAAGTGTGGACTTTAGTTACAATAATGTATTGATATTGGTTCATTAGTTATGTCAAATGTCACCTGCTAATATAAGATGTTAATAATGGTGGGAGATAAGGTTTGAAATAAGAGGGCTGGTGTTTAAATACTGACTCTTATCACTTCCTGGTTATGTAACTTGGACAAAATACTAACCTCTCTATGCCTCAAATCTCACTTCTGTAAAATGAGGATAATATCAGAAACTTCCTCATATGATTGTTATGAGAATTAAATTAGAAAGCATTCCTAAAACACTTAGGATATTAACTGATACATAGTAAGTATATATATTTGATAAGTAAAAATGAATTTGGTTTCTAGTTTTTTTTTGCTTCTTATTTACATATCATAAAAAGAGTCAAAATAAGCAATCTTGAAAGCTTGTGATCTGGCAGGGACAATAGATTCTAACAGGGAATAGCAAATGTGTCACAAGCTCACAGGATTTCCATGATTTAAATTGTTGAGGGCCCCAGTGAATCTGATATAAACTAGCTAAGGGATCTTGGGAGTTGAAATATTACAGAAAGAATAAGTCAAGGTGATTACTGGAATTGTGATTAATGTCCCATGTTGTGATAGATTTGATCCTATTCCTAAAAGAATCATCTGCTTGCATTATTGTTGCATTAAAGTCATAAAAACATAATAAAAGAACATGATTTCAGAGTGTTAAGCCAAGAGAAGACCCATGAGGGCCAGGAGACTTTATTAGATTTGTTTTATTTTAAACGACATTAACTTAAAAAATGCTTAATTCCAGTATGAATGTTTCTAATGTTTATAGATTATAATATAATCAGACAACCCAAATTCAAACACAAATAAAATCTTACATTAGAAGCACAATAGATCCAGAGAAAACATAAATTATAAGGTGTGACTTGGGGGTGTGGCTTCAAGGATGCAAGAGGACGGCAGGAGAAAATTGCTCTGATAATAAGGTCATAATATTCAAGATATTTATTTGTATAGCTGAGGTGTAAATTTAATTCCAACCTTCCTTGAAGCCAAATGTAAAGTAAAACACAGTCTGTTTTACAATCCTCATGATCAAGGAATAGAAAAGATACCAGAGATGTAGAAAGAGCAAAACTATTTCAAGCAATAAGCTCTAAGATAAAATTCTCAAAACCAAGGTCATAATTCAACTCAAGAAAATGAATTATTCCAGAGACCAAGTTAATATAGTCCAAATTCATGGCTCTTCTCAAACCAAAGATAAAGCTGAAATATTTTAATGGTTTCCCTCTCAATGCACACAAAGTGGGATGAAACGTGTGTGGTACATACTCCACATCACTTGTTCTCACTCACACTGGAGAACGAGCTGAAATGCCAGCAAGAGGAAGTCAGTGCTATACTCTGATCCGTGAGGCTAGAGCAGTTTCCTCAGTGTTGTGTTCTTAACAGCTAGCAGTGGCTCACACATAATATTTTGTATAATGAACAATTTAAAATGTTGTCTAAAAATCAGTCTTGAGTAATACTGCACTAAACTAAGGGGGTGCAGGGGCAAGCATGGAGATCCCTGAGTGTTGCCTAAATTCTCAATTTGTCCAAGGACAAAGCATGGTGGGGAAGTCTGAAGCCACAAAAGCTAAGTATGAGGATATTCATGCCCACATAGACTCCTTATGGCACTGCCTCCTGCTTGGAGAGACAGCTGGGGACTGTTCTACTGCAGAAGAGATCCAGAAGATCAAGTAGATCAGATTCTTCAAACATGTAGCTGAAAACAGATCCAGTGAATATTTGGTTCATTACAAACAAACGACCCATCTCTTGCGATGAAGTTAATAGTAGTACCTACCGAGAAAATAATTTACCTAAGGTCACAAATGTAGAAAATGACAGAGGTGCAATTCAAATCCAAGCGGTCTGGCTCCACAATTGGTGTTTCTGATCACTGCAGGAATACATGTATATAATGTGTAATTGGTAAAATATGAACATATTTAGGGGTGTGCTCTAGAAATTTAAATTTTAAACATTGCTTTTAAATATTGATTAATGTGTTTAAGACTATTCATCTAATGAGACTAATGAATTAATGAAAAGGGAGTACTTAATAGTGGTTGGAAGAACAACACTAGGATTGAATTACTATTCTACACTAATTCAGCTCCTTTGTAAGTATTTATTAAGCACATGTATTCTGTTCGGTAGCACTGATCTATAAGCAGTGATTAATACTTGATATTTATAGCACACATATACAGATCATGTCTGCTTGTCACTTCACCATCTTTTTAAGGAGGTTGAAACTCAACAATTCCTGAACACACACAGACACATACACACACAGACACACACAGAGACACACACACCACACACACACACACACACACATCAAAACATTAAAATTAAGATTAACTTTGACCTCAGGTTTTTTTGCAACATCTGGTCCTGTCAATGATAATATCTTGTGATTAACATTGAGAGAATTGGCCTTGAATCACTAACATATGTGTAAGGAGCTGATTTAGTTTCTAAATTACACAGAAATAGCTTGGCATAACATCTGGTTAATGTGCTACTAAAAATGAATTTCATTTTAATAGATTAAAGTTATATAAGTCTCCTTTGGGAGAAAGAGCAAATTGAATTTTCTCAAATGTAAGAATTATGTGTGATACAAATTTCTGAAAATGGGAACATTTTTATTAAAGTGAGGTATGTATATATTTGACATTCTCAGACATAAAAAATCTAAAATAATGAATATTTCTTATAATATCTTTTGCATCAATTTCCTTTTTTTCTTTCAAAAGAACATAGTTTTCTTTCCGTTGTCTCTTTATGTATGCATGTATACCTTTAATTATTTTCAGTGTGTATTATGGGAGAATGGAGGGATCTGCTCCACCTCTTTCTCTGATGATGGATTTTGGATGAGATTGCTTCATATGTACAACAGTGACCTATGATTGCTTAAGTCAATCTCATGTTTCCATGAGAGTTTTCCAATTTTCTGTGGCATCTATCTTACAGATGGTTAATTTGAAATACCTTGTGGATGATTAATTTGAGAACTTGAAGACACCTCTTATGCCCTCCTTTCTCTTTTAATTGAGTGTTAAAAGTCTATGGATAGACTTAAAGTGAATAATTACATTATGTGTGTATAAAGGAGGGTACATTTTTCTCTGGAGAGGATTTGTGGCTTTCACAAGATTCTCAAATGATCAAGAAATAAGTGTAATGCTTTAGATCAATATTGAATTTCTCAAAAAGTCATTCCAGTAGCGATTAGTTTTCTCAGGGTCAGAACGAAGTTGTTACAGGATCTAAACCCCTCAATTAGTGACTTCAGTTAATTGATCTGTAAAGCCAGTACTTTGGATTACATTTACTTTTAGGGTCTTTTCTAGCTAAAAGAGTCTATGAGTCTTTGGATTCATTACAAAGTAACAAACATTTCTAGCTCATGTGCATAAATAAAGAAAATATTATCAGATTTAAATTTACCTAACCTATGGCTATTTATTTTAATTTTCTAAAGTTATTATTATTTTTTGAAGTTGTTAATAAGTAATAACTTTGTTTCTAAAGTTACTGTTATTATTTTTAAAGTTATTATTTCTAATATATGAGCTATTTATTAACATTGTAAACTTTAATACATATTTAGTGATTTTCCATAGGACTATTATTTGCAATTCTATTTATTAATGGAGTTTTGATTAATCCTCAGTTGACTTTTAACTATTTTAAAGAAATCATTGTGTAGAAGATCTGGTAAATGCTATCTCATATCATTCCTTCTTACCTGAGTCTAATCTATTTTTAAAACAGTATGTACACACACGCACACACACACACACACGTAGTGTGCATGTGCAAAATGATGGTCCTGTCATATTTATGATTATAAAGAGTGGAAGCTTTCCTAGAATATCTAAGCTCATAAAAAAAAAGTAGGAACAAGGTGTAGATAAAATTTCAGTGATGTATTCTCCCCCTTCATTCAATCTTTCACAGATCTCTAATAACAACCTATTAAATTGAAGGCATTTTGTAATTTGCATGCTATCTTTTTTAGAATGAGAGCCCAAGCAGCGGAGGGGTGGGGGAAGAGACAGAGGGAGAAGGGAGAGAGAATTTCAAGCAGGCTCCACGCTCAGTGTGGAGCCCAATGTGGGGCTCAATCTCATGACCCTGAGATCATGACCTGAGCCAAGATCAAAAATTGGATGCTTAACCATCTGAGCTACCCAGGTGTCCCTAATTTGCAAGCTATTTGAGAAGAGAAATATTTTCTCTGTCTCTTTTCTCTGTCATTTTCTCCCACCTTTATTTCTTTCTTCACACCTTTATTTAGTTTCATTCTTTATGTAGCTAGAGAAGAG
The DNA here is from genome assembly GCF_002201575.2 of Neomonachus schauinslandi. Taxonomy (NCBI): domain Eukaryota; kingdom Metazoa; phylum Chordata; class Mammalia; order Carnivora; family Phocidae; genus Neomonachus; species Neomonachus schauinslandi. The sequence goes on from NC_058413.1 coordinate 33,515,252, forward strand.
ACAATATAAAATAAGATAATATCTCTGACTCCATGAGCCTTATAAGAAAAGGCTTTTAAAATAGTCTCATATTCACGTAACCCTATGTCTTGCCCATAGTTGTGTACCAAAGTGTATTTTGACATATTTTATGTATCTGGAACTTTACCTTTATTATTAGAAATTATTACCAGAAATATTTTGATCTTTTCAGTGGTTCTCTTCCTAACTATTCAATCTGCTTCAAAGTAGTGATTGTCTTCTCCACTAATTTTTAGGACTAAGCAAGTCACAATTTATTTTCTAAAGATTTTATTTAAATTCCAGTTAGTTAACATATGGTGTAATATTAGTTTCAGGTGTACAATATGGTGATTCAGCACTTCCCTACATCACTCGGTGCTCATAGCAGCAAGTGCCCTCCTTAACCCCCATCACCTATCTCCCACGCACCTCCTTTCCGATAACCATCAGTTTATTCTCTATGGTTAAGAGTCTGTTTCTTGGTGTGCCTTGCTCTCTCTTTTATTTTCCCTTTGCATGTTTGGTTTGGTTTTTAAAATTCCACATATGAGTGAAATCATATGGTGTTTATCTGTGACTGACTTATTTCCCTTAGCATAATACTCTCTAGTTACATCCATGTCATTGAAAATGACAAGATTTCATTCTTTTTTATGGCTGAGTAAATATATTAAAAATTCAATACCAAGCATGTTGGGCATCAATCAATTACAAAAAAATTCATAATTGAATTTTATAGCAACTATGTTAAGTTTGGAAGGTCAAGACCACAATCACGTTGGCGTTTTTGTATGTATCTTGCCCCAAGTAATATCCATTTATAATAAAAACTGTGGTTTTCTTTTGTTGACTGATGATGCCAAGCTCTGTCACATATCAGGACCTTTGCATGGTCACATTCCTTCTTCCCTAAAGACTCTACAATTAGGAATATTTACTGGCTTCTCAATTAGAAATATTTACTGCCCAGCTCTTACTCATACTTTAGATCTCAGCTCTAAATTTCATTTCCTCAAAGATGTCCATCTCTGATCACTCCACTATAATTTTGTCATATAACTATATTTCTTTTAGCATGTCATATTTTTCTTTCAAGTATTTTAACTAGGTATATTATTGTAATATATACAACAAATTACATAACAGCAGGTTCCAACCAACAGAACTGATGCTACTTTTATGCTTGATTCCAGGAATGCTCCATTGGAAGAGTTATTAACCATTTAGTGTCTGGATAATAGTAAGTTCAGGACATTCAGAGGAATGGGTCAAGATAACCTAGGAAATGATTATTTACCAAGTGATACAGAAGCATTTCAATATTTAAGCATTCTTAATGCTATACTGGCACATACAGTTATGTATCAGTCTTCTTTGTCACAGTCTTCATTGTCTCCCTGTGTTATTCCTTATTGCTCATCACTCTCTCTAGATAATATTCTCCATCACCATAAACACTGCCTCTGTTTTAATATCCATTTAAAATATAATAACTAGAGATGACTAATGAATAAATAGATGACTGATACTGATGCTTGACTCCACTACATATTCTATTAAGAGCAAAAAAGATTCTATACTTCCTTCCAAAGCACCTAGAATTATTGTTTCCCAATTTGTATTTAGAAAGCCTAGTCTTTATAAGTAGGGACATTCTACCTAGTTGAGAACTTGGGAGAGCTTGAATTCACTCCGATAACAGAATGAAGAATGCTTCTCTAGGAGCTATTATGGTTCATCATGAAATTAACCTGACAGACAATGGCTACACTTCCTTCTTCCAAGCACAGGAATGGATGGTTTATTAATACTATAAAAAATCTTGCTGAGGAGCTAGGGATAAAATACATAACAAAATTGTATAGATGTTACAATTACTAAGTCAGTGTTGAGTATGTTCTATAGGTGCTTTAATTGAGCATGATTGAGGGTAATTTTCTTTTTTGTTGTTTTTTAATTTAAATTCAATTAATTAACATATAGTGTATCATTAGTTTTGAGGTAGAGTTTAGTGATTCTTCAGTTGCATATAACACCCAATGCTCATTACATCGTGTGCCCTCCTTAATGCCCATCACCCAGTTACCCCATTGCCCCACCCACCTCCCCTTCAACAACCCTCAGTTTATTTCCTATAGTTAAGAGTCTTTTATGGCTTGTCTCCCTCTCTGATTTTGTCTTATTTTATTTTTACCTCCCTTCCCCTGTGATCGTCTGTTTTGTTTCTTAAATTCCACATGTGAGTGAAAGCATATATTTGTCTTTTTCTGACTGACTTATTTCACTTAGCATAATACCCTCTAGTTCTATCCATGTCATTGCAAATGGCAAGATTTCAAATTTTTGATGGCTGAGTAATATTCCATTGCATATATATGCCACATCTTCTCTGTTTGAGCAAATCCTTCTGCCATTTGAAGGCTGAACAGAGACAATTTTTGAATGTGTCACTAACATTCTAATAGGTGCATTGATGTTTGTCCCCAAAATCCTTTATTTGCTTAACAAAAAGAATTGTCTCAAAGTCAACAGGTAATAAAATTACCCCATATTAGCTTTTCAAATTCCCCATTATCCTAGAAGTGTCTTCATATAAATTCATTTTTAATAACTCTAGGGATTTTAATACATTCTTCTGCCTTGTTGATCAGTATGACTTATTATTTACTACAAGATCTAGCAATCAAAATAGAACACAAAACCCTATAAATTATCTGGAGCCTCAGAAATATGAGGACATCTGGCAGAAATGGGTAAGAAAACCTTGTGAACCTTATGCTAGTATTCAATGTCTTTTGTAATTCTACGTAAGTCTACATTCAATGTCTTACATACGAAGTCTCTGTTGTGTACTCAATATGCTTTTTAAGGAAAATATGCAGTGTTTATTTTATGCAAGTCATATGTCAAACAATTAAATATTGTTACCTTTAAAACAGCTTTTAATTTGAAACTTTTTCATTTAAAAAAATTAAGTTTCTCTCTCCCTCTCTCTCTGCCCCTCCCTGTGCTCACTCTCTCTCTAACATAAATAAATAAATCTTTAAAAACATTAAAAGTGAGTATTCCAATTTTTACTTTCTCCATGTGTTTCATAGACGCTAAGGAAGCTTTATAGCTAGCAAATTAAAAAACACAATGATAACCCAATTCTTAATGATTCCAAAGCCCATCCTCATTTCCCTGTACTCCTTCATCCCTTTAGGCCATAATGTTATCTTGTCAAGGGAGCCTATTCTGCTACCTAGTGGATGTTGCAACCTTCCCTTCCTTTATCCTCTCTCTCCAAACTGCCTAAATACCATTACTCTTCCTTTTTAATTTTTTTTACTTTTATTATTTTTTAAAGATTTATTTATTTCAGAGAGGGGAGGAGCAGCAGGAGAGGGAGAGAGAGAATCTCAAGCAGACTCCCCACCAAGTGTGGAGCCCGACATGGGGCTCAATCTCACAACCCTGAGATCATGACCTGAGCTGAAACCAAGAGTTGGACTCAACTGACTGAGCCATACAGGTGCCCCTACTCTTCCTTTTTTAATGTAACATTTAACTTTCTGATATACTATATAATTACGTTTTTTGAGATTTCTTTGTTTGTTTGTTTACTAAGCACAGCCTATTCCACCCTCTTGAATATAAGCTAGACCAAGTGAGGAATCATGTCTCTTTTGTTCACTTATATATCATAAACATTTAGAACATAGACGGACCTCTGTAAATATTTAGTTGAATGAATATATGACTGTTACACTGTAATATGCCATAGAAGATAATTGTAAGGTTTTAGATCCTGTAGTAAACATTGTTACCAAAACACTTCAGTGGAATTTAGTTGGTGCTCAATAAATAATACATAAAACAATAATAGTACTAATATTAGTATAAAGATATATGGTTTTATTTTTTTGGTAATCAGACATGTTACCAATTTATTTGATATCTAGCTATCTTGTTTCCCAGATATAAAACTTTCCTCAAATCTTGGAGTCATTTTCTGTAATATTGTTGACATTTTTTATATTTCTTCTTTTTTTAATTTCATTTTATTTATTTTTTTATTACGTTATGTTAGTCACCATACAGTATATCATTAGTTTTTGACGTAGTGTCCCATGATTCATTGTTTGCATATAACATCCAGTGCTCCACGCAATACATGCCCTACTTAATACACTTTTATTCTATTTGTTCTATCAACTTGTTACATCAGTTACCAAGACAAGTGTGTTAAAAGCTGTTACTGGGGGCGGAGCAAGATGGCGGAGGAGTAGGAGACCTGGATTTCGTCT
>NC_058413.1:33529543-33611641 GCF_002201575.2 Neomonachus schauinslandi
ACGAACATATTTAAAGTGTGTGTAATTACAGTTGTTAAAAAAAAAAACCCTACACATGTTAATGGAAGGAGAAACAGCATGTTTTATAACAGACATATTTAACAAGAAAAAAGAAAAGATTAGATTTCTTTATACTTTATTCTCCTTACAGTTTTATAGGAAACTCCTTCTCCATCTTCCAGGGGGAAATAATACTGAAGATATGTTTCTGGATTCTCTTGTCACAGCTCATTAAGGCAGGAGGGGTGTTTTTGTGAGTGGTGGGTTGAGAGTCTAAAATTTATTGATCTTTTTTTTTCCCCTCTCTCTATTCAGCAAAGTTAAGGTAAAGTCATCTGTTGCCTGGTGATTTCTTTATTCTTCTTTTGAAACTTTCCCCTGTGTAATAAACATTCCTCCCCAATCTCTTTATGATAAGCACAGTTGATTTACAGCCTAAAGCTTGCTTTCTAGAAGCATTTGTAGAACCTTTCTGTCTTGCTTTCAGGATTTTATGAAAACTAGACTGTAACTTGCTCTGTAGCTAGTCTATAATCTGTCCTTCAAACCTAATTCTCATATGCAAATATAGATTTAGGATACAAAGAGAAGAAATTGAGAAATAAATATGATATAAAACTTCTATGGCCTAATATTCACTGCTGGTAAGTCTGGAAAGTTAGCTAAGGGGATGGTTCATGGAGAACTTTGTATGTCATGATAAAGAGGCTGGGCTTAATCCTATAAGGTTTGGGGAGATATGAGGGATTTGAGAGAGGAAGAAATGAGCCCATCTGCATTTTGGACAGACAACTATTCAACCTACAGTATGGGAGATATTATTCATGCTATTCAAGTACAGGGTGGAGGAGAAGGCTGAGACAGGGGGAGCTGTGTAGTGGGTCCTACAATGATTTGAAGGAGATGATAAAGTCTGGGAGGGAACAGTGGCTGTGGGAAAGCCGAAGAATATTTAGAATGAGATATTTATTTTAATTTTGTGTCACCATAAATACATGTGCAATCACTACTGGAATGTCTCTTACATCTCCTGCTTCTGATTTCCAGAATTAGACAAGATCATCTACTTCAATGTTTCGGGGTTTCCCTATTAGTAAAACAGCAGGGAGAAAGATGTGGAAGGGATCCACTTTGACATCTGAATATGTTGCTAAATCTCTGAAACTGGCAAATAGGAGTCTATTCTGAGAAATACGCTTCTTGCTGGTAGCATCTGGCAGCTCATTCTGAGAAGTTTTCCAGGTTGCAAAGGATTTAGGATTTCACTGCAAAGATTTCAGGGGAAAGAATCTGCCTTTGATGCTTCCACATCATTGCCCTGAATCAGAAATTTGCATGGATGCCTTTATGAGCATATAAATCTCATTTAAGATGTCTACCCTTATCAAATTTCAATTAAACTCAGAAAGCTACTAAGACTCATGAGTGGTAAAGTTTAAGGTCTTTAGCCTGTCATATAAGGGTCCCAATATCTTTTCAACTCCCGCTAGGCCGCCACTGATACCTCCTGCCTTTGTCTTATCCAAACTCTCTGTGTGGTCATGACTCTGTGCACTTGTTCATGCAATGACCTCTGCCCTAGTTTCCCCATCCTCCGTTCCTACACCTGGCTGACTCCTTCTCCTTCTAAATTCACTTCAAAGTTTAATTTCTCTTTGAAATATTTCTTATACTCTTCAACCATTTCAGCCCCCTCACACTATCCCACAATCTATGCAGTTTTCCAACTCCACACTTTTCCAGCTTATTCTGAGGATTTTACAAATTTTAGTGCACGCATGATCAGCAAATCAGCATTTAAGTTTACTTAAGAGAGGCTCAAAAAAGAAACCAGATTATTACAGCAAAAACTCCTGTGTATATAATCAAAATTAGAGCTTCCATCTGTTATTCCCAGAAAAATATGTTTTAAGCCGGTGATAAGAAAAAATGTAATCTTTCAGATCTTTTCTCAGGCAGCAATTGGCAACAACCAAGTTAATGAATTGCATTTAGTTTTTGTCCTCAAGATCCATTTCTCTTCTTTAATAAAGAGGCTTATGTAAAACTTTTCTGGGACAAAATATCCCAGTGACAATCTCATTTGAGAAAAGCTATAAGGACCTTGCTTTTTGGTAGCCTGCTACATACGAGAGAACATAAGTTGGGCTGAAGAGGCTTTTGCTTTTACAAGGTTTAAATAAATAAAACAAATGTTTTACCTCAGGTGAAATGATTGAACTGCTCTCCACTGACCTACAAGGGCAGCTGTGTAGCTAGAGGAAAAATTGGCCTGGAATATAGTTCCACATAACACAAAGATTGAAAAGTACAAGGTTCTGAGTTAAAAAGGTGCAACATTTTCTTAAAAGGGAAAGAATAATATTTTTAGACTCTGATAAAGTAATATAAAATTTCCTTGAGAAATACAGCATTTTTGAAATGTGGATAGCAGTTCATTAATAGTGAAGAAAGAAAGTGAATTTCAAACATAAGGCTTAATAGAATGTCTTGCATATGAGTAGTAAAATAATGTCTAAATGCATATACCCATATACTCTCACTGAGCTTATGAGCCTGTCAACTAACATTGAAGAGCATATGTTGATCAAACCCCTTACAAATAGGGAAATTGGGGCTCTGTCAGTTTTACTATCTCATTTTCCAAATAATCACAAGAACTAGAATGGAATTCAAACAACACATCAGTTACATTTTTCAGAAATGATAAAAATTGATAAAATATTCAGAAGAAAATGCCACACACACATACACACACCTACATATATAAAATAAATTGTAAATACATTATTTGAGAGCCTCAATATTTTTCTATATTTAAAGTTGTAATTTTTTTAAATTGCTTTTTTTCTGTCTCTTAGCAGGTAGTGCAGGTCGGCTCCCTCCCTCAGTGGCATTTCTTTGCTGTAGTATATTGATCGCCTGGTGGAAGGGAAGCTCTCCTATCACAGAAGTGTCTGACAATATATAGAAAGAGAATATTTGCACATCAGAAATATATTCACAACAACACCTGATTATTATCAGCTTCACTAAAATTCCATACTTCTAGTTGTTGATACGTGATAGAAAATGTGGGATATACACAAACTGTCAAGTGGGGTAAAGGAGAGATTAATCAATGCCAAAGAAGAGTGTAAAGGTATTGGTGATTATAGTTTCAGACTGATTTTGCCTTCTAATTGCTGCCTAAATGGCAGGAGTTCCGGGCATTCACATGATTTTAATAATCTCCTTAAATACTCAACATCTCTCTCCCACCTTTTACCTCCTGCCTTTAACTGTACCACTAACAACTGAGTGCCTTCTCATTTCTGCTGAAAATGCAAACACTCCTGGGAATGCAAACCAGGTACATGACTCACTTAAATTCTCCTTCCTAAGGGGATTTGAGAAACTGAGCATAAAGAATGAAGAAGTTAGACACAGAGGATAGAAAATAAAACACAAAAACAGGAAGAAGAAGGAGAAAGGGGGTGCAAGGAGGATGAGAAGAAAAGTAAAATGATGAGTGCAGGGATGAATCACTGTCACTATCTATACATGGGAGCCCATATTTTCTGTGCATATCTACTTCATCAGTTTTTGCTGAGAAAGAGATAAGGATTTTCTAACAGAACTTGAAAGGGGAGAATGGCTTGATTATAGTGCACCAATTTCTAATCACCAAAATTAAAATAATGGTGGGGATAATCCTTTTAATATTCTGCATTGGCAGAATGAGTCTCATGTTAGTTGCAGTGGGATTTATAAATTTCATTCCCATGAATTATTAATTTGGGTTCACTGATTTGGATTATGTCTTTATAATTTTACCTCCTGCACTATTGTCTGACACTTAGAAGACATTATAAACCATAATTCGTTGAATTGATGAATTAATTTTATTACCAAATTCCTTAAAAGTGAGAGAGGAACCCCCTTTTCCAGAATGCTAAACTGAGTCCACACTTGAAATAAACAGACATACAGAGCAAATGATTCAGTTATAACGAACACATTGCTGTGCATTTCTAGGTTATACAGAACCAGTATACGAAGCACTTAGACTTTAGTAAACAAAATTGGGGACATAAATATTCCCCAAGGTTTTATGAATAAAGAAACATATAGATCATTCTTAAAAGTGCAGGGAAGGCTAGATTATTTTTTCTTTTTTTTTTTTAAATTTAATTATGTTATGTTAGTCACCATACAATACATCATTGGTTTTTGATGTGGTGATCCACGATCCATTGTTTTCGTATAACACCCAGTGCTCCATGCAGTACGTGCCCTCCTTAATACCCATCACCGGGCTAACCAATCCCCCCTCCCCCCTCCCCTCTAAAACCCCGTTTGTTTCTCAGAGTCCATAGTCTCTCATGGTTCATCTCTCCCTCCAATTCCTCCCCATTTTTCCCTTCCTTCTCCTAATGTCCTCCATGTTATTCCTTATGTTCCACAAATAAGTGAAACCATATGATAATTGACTTTCTCTGTTTGACTTATTTCACTTAGCATAATCTCCTCCAGTCCCATCCATGTTGATGTAAAAGTTGGGTATTCATCTTTTCTGATGGCTGAGTAATATTCCATTGTATATATGGACCACATCTTCTTTATCCATTCATCTGTTGAAGGGCATCTCGGCTCTTTCCACAGTTTGGCAATTGCGGACATTGCCGCTATAAACATTGGGGTGCATATGGCCCTTCTTTTCACTACATCTGTGTTTTGGGGGTAAATACCCAGTAGTGCAATTGCTGGGTCATAAGGTAGCTCTATTTTTAAATTTTTGAGGCACCTCCACACTGTTTTCCAAAGTGGCTGTACCAACTTGCATTCCCACCAACAGTGTAAGAGGGTTCCCCTTTCTCCACAACCTCTCCAACATTTGTTGTTTCTTTCCCTGTCCATTTTGGCCATTCTAACTGGTGTAAGGTAGTATCTCAGTGTGGTTTTTATTTGGATTTCCCTGATGGCTAATGATGATGAACATTTTTTCATGTGTCTGTTAGCCATTTGTATGTCTTCTTCAGAGAAGTGTCTGTTCATCTCTTCTGCCCACTTTTTGACTCGATTATTTGTGTTTTGGGTGTTGAGTTTGAGAAGTTCTTTATAGATCTTGGATACAAGCCCTTTATCTGTAGTGTCATCTGCGAATATCTTCTCTCATTCTGTGGGTTGCCTCTTTGTTTTGTTGACTGTTTCCGTTGCTGTACAGAAGCTTTTTATCTTGATGAAGTCCCAAAAGTTCATTTTTGCTTTTGTTTCACTAGCTTTTGGAGATGTATCTTGAAAGAAGTTGCTGTGGCTGATGTCGAAGAGGTTACTGCCTATGTTCTCCTCTAGGATTTTGATGGATTCCTGTCTCACATTGAGGTCTTTCATCCACTTTGAGTTTATCTTTGTGAATGGTGTTAGAGAATGGTCAAGTTTCATTCTTCTGCATGTGGCTGTCCAAATTTCCCAGCACCATTTATTGAAGAGACTGTCTTTTTTCCATTGCATGTTTTTTCCTGCTTTGTCAAAGATTATTTGACCATAGAGTTGAGGGTCCATATCTGGGTTCTCTATTCTGTTCCATTGGTCTGTATGTCTGTTTTTGTGCCAGTACCATGCTGTCTTGGTGATCACAGCTTTGTAATATAGCTTGAAATCGAGCAACGTGATGCCCCCAGCTTTGTTTTTCTTTTTCAACATTTCCTTGGCGATTCGGGGTCTTTTCTGATTCCATACAAATTTTAGGATTGTTTGTTCCAGCACTTTGAAAAATGTCATTGGATTGATTATTTTTTCTAAATGTCATGTTAGGTGAAATGCTCTCACTGAAAAGACATTTTTATGAGTGTGATAATTCATTAATTAAACAAAATTTTTACTTTACAAATTTAATTTAGATTTATACAAAAGTTTTACATCTCACATCTTGAAGTTCTTATCTGTGAACAAAGCATAATGTATTAGTATTAATTTTTTTACATTCTAATTTTTAAATTAGTTCTCAGTAATAAATCTATTGATTTCTTCAAAAACAAAAGTCCAGAAAAGCCTCTTATCAAAAAACAAAATCAGTGGCATTCAGACAGAAGTGAATTGAGTTTCTATTTTTCAGCCTTCATTGGATGAAACCAACTGGAGCCATTCAGTGATTAGCAAATCACTCAGATGGTCCACTAGAATCATCTATTATGTCTGAGCATAGGCATAGAAATATAAATATGGAGGCTATTGGTACTTACAGATCTTACATGTTTGGGTAGGGTGCAATATGTATCTAAAATAAATTATTAAAACCATGTAGTTTAATATATATGCATATATATGTATATACATATGTATATGTATATGCACACACATATAATATATACACAAAATAAATGTATACATATGTAGTTTTAGTTACATATATAATGTATACACACATATACAAAATGAAAATCATATTCATATTAAAAACAATGAATTAGATCTATAATTATTACACTGTTTTACATGATCATGTGAGAAATTCAAGTAGCACACAAACATGGGGTTTTGATTCCATTTTTGAAAACAACCATGCAAAGTGTATATGTACATTTGTTTGGCTACATGAAATTTCAGAAATGAGGAAAAGCATATACTAGTTTGTTAAATATCATATTCTTATATTGCATGAATGTCTAGAAAATAAAACTCTATCTGTACTTAAAATTCAAATTGAGATGCATAAAGATTCAGCAAGCATATATTTATTTTTTAATTTTATTTTATTATGTTATGTTAGTCACCATACAGTACATCATTAGTTTTTTTTATTTTATTATGTTATGTTAATCACCATACATTACATCATTAGTTTTTTTTTGTATTTATAATATTTTATTTCTTAAGTTGGAACAGTAGTTTCAATGATATTTTTTATTTATTTATTTTTTATTATGTTATGTTCATCACCATACATTACATCATTAGTTTTTGATGTAGTGTTCCATGATTCATTGTTTTTGTATAACACCCAGTGCTCCATGCAGTACGTACCCTCCTTAATACCCATCAACAGGCTATATTTAAAGACTAGAAGGCATAATATGCAAATGGAAACCTCTACTTGATTAGCTTATGTGATTATAGGTAACTTTATTCATCAATTTATTATTTATGTTACTTTCTGTTATTTACAGATTTATGTCATTTTAATAGTTTAACGTATCAATATAGTTACAAAATAATCTCTCTATATTATTTCAATACAGACTTCAAACTTAAATGTAAATATGAAAACAGAATTAAAGACAATGCATTATATCAATGTAAAATACTATTAAAATTGCTGCTAGTAACGCATAAAAAGACGAAACAAATAAAGAGTTGAGACCTGAATGGGTTCTTCTGTTGTTTCGCTATTTATATTTAGGACCTGTTCCCTCATCTAAGCTGAAAGCTGACTGTCAGATTTTTTTTGGGTTCCCACTGACTGAAAGCCCTACTTGATGTTGGTATTCAGTGAATAACTTAGTGACAGTGAATACTTGTCACTAAAGATGATTCCCGTGCTCAGTGACTCAGAATTCGGGACCTTAAAGTGACAGTGTTTATTACCTCATCTTAACAACAACTGCAAATCATAAAGAGTTATTTTGAAAACACATCTGAAATCTCCACTGGCTTGGTCTTCATAGAACTTCTTAAGAACATAAAAGAGAAATCTTTTCATAAATAAAATGCAATGATATTAAGACATGTCATTCCTCTGATGTCTCGGGCTTTCTTGAAAACCCACAGCAGATTCTTTAAAAAATCCACTGCAATGTACTCTCCCAGGATACTGTATTTCTGAGGAGCAGACTAAATGCCCCTATTATGGTAGTTCATATCTCTGCCCCTTTCACTAGATTAGCAGCCTCTTATTTTTAAGAACTACATTTCCTTCATTTTTTTAAAATTATTTTTTAAGTTCTTATGGATGTCTTTAGTGAAAAGGACGAATTAGGTATTCAACAAGTATTTGCTGAATGAATTAAATACACAACGGAAGGGTTGTAACCTCAGTCTGAAGACCTTATATCTAAAATGCCAAATATAGCTCTCTTTTTTGGTGCCTCGGATGTGGTAGGCTGTTTTCAGATGAAGCTGAACATCTCTTTCCCAGATACTGGCTGCCAGAAACTCATTGAAATGGTTGATGAATGAAAACTTTGTACCTTGTATGAGAAGCGTATGGCCACAAAAGTTGCTACTGATGCTCTGGGTGAAGAATGGAAGGGTTAAATGGTCTGAATCAGTGGTGGCAATGACAAACAAGGCTTCCCCATGAAGCAGGGTGTCTTGACCCCGGATGTCTCCACCTGCTGCTGAGTAAGGGGCATTCCTGATACAGACCAAGGAGGATTGGAGAAAGAAAGCACAAATCTGTTCAAGGTTGCATTGTGGATGCCAATCTCAGTGTTTTCAACTTGGTCATTGTGGGGAAAAAAAAGGAGGGGGAAGGATAATCTTGGACTCACTGATACTACTGTGCCTCATTGCCTGGGGCCCAAAAGAGCTAGCAGAACCCACAAACTTTTCAATCTCTCTAAAGATGATGTCCACCAGTATGTTGTGAGAATGCCACTAAACAAAGAAGAAATCTGGAAACAAAGTGCGCAAGATCCAGCATCTTATTTCTCCGTGTGTCCTCCAAGACAAATGTCAGCATACTGCTCTGAAGAAACAGTGTCCTAAGAAAAATAGGAAGAGCCTGCAGAATATGCTAAACTTTTGGCCAAGAGAATGAAAGAGGTGAAAGGAAAAATGCCACGAACTGATTGCCAAGAGACGGAGGCTGTCCTCTCTGAGAGCTTCTACCTCTGTCTGAGGCCAAAAATGACATTTTCTAAAAGTAACAAATAAATATGATCAGACATCAATAAAATAAAATAAAATGCCAAATATAGTCACACATATTCATACCACTGGCTACTCAGTATGGAATGTACTCGATTGTTTCCCCAATCCAGATGCATTCCAAATATTACCACTTAACAGAAATACTAGAACATTTTTCTCTAAATATAACATTTTAGAGATAAAAATATTAACCAAAATGTTTTACATGTGTCCATATGCTGAATATATTTTAACCTTCTTCTTGACATTTAGATCTCTATTATGAAAGTGAATTAATATACTAGATACAAATGATACTTTTGCTCCTCATTTAAGTGGCCCCAGATGTATATAATGTATATAAACAATTGTAAAGAGATATTTACCTATATGTACAATTTGGCATTATAGAATATTTAAAATTTTATATTCAGGAATAACCATTTTTGCAATGACTTATTTTAGATAAAACAAAGTTATATTAGTGTCTAAATGCATCTCTTCTCAGTGGATGCCAATGAATAAAGAGTTCCCACAATCTCATCATACTTAATTTATGTATGAAGTTCCCCATAACCCAGTTCTGATGTGCTCTCAGGGCTCAACATCTACTCATCACAAAATCCTTTTTCATAAACAGGGTTACAAGATTGATTAGATGAACTGTTTGCTATTCCCACCACCAAGCAACTGTCTAGTTTACAAACAATGATTTCATTTGGTCGTTTTAAGTCATAAGTCTAGGACTGTGCATATCTTCCATAAATATCTTATGGAAAAACAATTTCTATCCAATTACTTGCATAACATTCATATAAATCACATTGTTCAAAATAAAATCATTTAACTGTTTGGCTCTTGTAGATGCCACATCGATTGCCTATTTATTGTGTGTTTCACCTGTTTGTTCTGTTATTATTAAATTGCAGACATATGTTTTGATGAGTGCATGTTCTTGTGTTCACAGCTATGTTCTAATAAGATTTTAATAATGCTCTACTACCCTAGCACATTCTTATCATATTTATGTGTAGTTATCCCATTTTAAAATTAAAATTGGCTGTGCTTTTAGTATTGATATGGTTTTTATGTCCAGAGGGGATCTTCTATACTATGTGGTCCAGTCACCTTCCTTTAACTAAAATACAATAATTGGAATTGAAGCGGGATCTTGAGTCTGATGCCTTAGACAATTCAGACATCCAAAATATATAAGAATGTATACAACTCACCACCAAAACCCCAAAGAATCCAATTAGAAAATGGGCAGAGAAGCTGAGTAGATATTTTTCCAAAGAAGATATATAGATGCCCAACAGTTACATGTAAACACACTCAACATCACTAACCATCAGGAAAATGCAATCAAAACCACAGTGGGATCTCACCTTATACCTGTCAGAATGGCTAGTATCAGAAAGACAAAAAAATAACAAATATTGCCAAGGATGTGAGAGAAAGAAACCCTTGTGCACTATTGGTGGAAATGTAAATCGATATAGCCACTGTGGAAAACAGTGTGAGGGATTCTCAAAAAATTAATAGCATAAATACCATGTGATCCAGTAATTCCACTACTGAGTATTTACCCAAAGAAAATGAGAACACTAATTCAAAAAGATATATATGTACCGCTATGTTCATTGCAGCGTTTACAATAGCCAAGATATTGAAGCAACCCAAGTGCCCACTGATGATGAATGGATAAGGAAGATGTACACACACACACACACACATATGCACACAGGGGAGTATTACATAGCCATAAAAAAGATGAAATCTTGCTATTTGTGACAACATGGACAGACCTAGAGGCGAGTATACTAAGTGAAATAAGTCAGGCTGAGAAAAAAAAATTCTATATGATTTCATTCATATGTGGAATCTAAGAAACAAAACAAATGAACAAATAAACAAAAAGCAGAATCAGACCAATAGATGTAGAAAATAAACTGATGATTGCCAGAGGGGAAATGGTTAGGGAACGGGCAAATGGGTGAAGGGGGGTGGAAGTTACAGGCTTCCAGGTAGGGAATGAATAAGTTGTGGGAATAGAAAGTACAGCATAGGGAATATAGTCAATACTGTTTTAATAGCACTGTATGGTGACAGATGGTATCTATACTTGAGGTGAGCATAGAATAAGGTAGAAAGAAGTTTAATTATTATGTTGTATACCTGAAACTAATGTAACATTGTGTGTCAACTAAACTCAAGTGAAAAGGTTTAAGGGCGCCTGGGTGGCTCAGTCAGTAGAGTGTCTGCCTTGGGCTCAGATCCTGATCCAGGGTCCCGGGATGGAGCCCCGCATCGGGATCCCTGCTTAACCGGGAGTCTGTTTCTCCCTCTGCCCCTCACGCACTTGTGCTCTCTCTCTCTCTCTCTCTTGCTCTCTCTCAAATAAATAAAATCTTTTTTAAAATGTTTAAAAAAGAATTCAAATTGAAAAAAAGTATTTTAGTTATAGCAAAGGTAATTTAATTTTCTCCTGTTCATTCTGTCATATTCCAAGGTGATTAGGCAACATAATAAATGTTTTAGAAAAAAGATTTTTTTTTTACTATTTTGGCCAATGCACCTGGATGGGTGTAGAGGAGACTCAGGAACCTAGACATGGCTATGCACATAGCTACCTAGAAATGGGCAATGATTTTGATGCCCTCTGGTGGGCAGGAACTCTAGGCGATGGTGTAAAGCAACATATTTTCATCATGCTAAACTTCATAGTCAGAGTTTAAAAGTTAGAACAAAGTTTCTCAAATCTTGGAGCACAACATCACAAGTGGCCTGGAAGATTGTTAAAACACAGATTTCTTTACAAAGCCCCCAGAATCAGCAGTTCTGAGATGGGGCCAGATATTTTGTGTTTCTGACAAGTTCCCAACGTGATGTCAAAGCCTCTGGTCTCAGGACTACACGTCGAGAGCAATCAAGTCAGAGACTTTCATTCTTTTTAAAGATATTCATGACTGGGCATAATTACCAGAGCCAAATAACTAACTGATCCAAATGTACCTGAAAGCTACATGCGGTAAAGGCAGGGAAGGGTGTCTTACCAAGTCTTCTGCTGTGATTTCTTAATGTCAATCACTTTGGAGCCTTGGATAGCACAGGTTAACTGCAGAGAGAGTGTGGACTCTCAAACCATTTGCTGATGTAACTTTTTTCCCCTCATGATATATATATATTTTTTTGTAATTTCAGGGACAATCACACTTTAATAGTTCATGCACATTAAGAATGTAATCTCTATCTTTTGCAAACACACATGAATCATATCCATCTTTATCTACAGAATGGTTTTCAATCTTATCAAAGCCAATGCCCCCTTTTTCACAAAAATTAACCCTCATTTGTTGAAGAAGCTATTCATAGGTAATATAACTTACCCACAACATAATTTAAATAACCAAATAATGCCCTCATTTTAATATAAAAGAAATACGAATGGAAAGTTATAACAAATTAAGATATATCTTAATATGTAAAAGTTTAAGCATGAGCACTTTGAAAATCTAATTAAGGAACTAGAGGTTTGCACCTAGAATGTGAAATAGTCATTAATGCGACAACTTCCAGTAAAGACTGTTACAAAAGTGTTGTTACAACTCAAATGTCTTAATCAGCTCTGCTATTAGTGACATGATTATATGGAATTTGTACAGTCCTTGGTAAAGTTCTGAATGAGACAAGTCTTATTTTCCTTAATTTGTTTTGTAGTTGAATGCATTTATGTATTATAAATTAAACAACTTATAAAATGTATAAAATCCTTGAGAACTACTTTATGTGGATCCCTAGAAACAGTCTGTAGTCTAGGCTCAGGTAATCAGGTGGGTGTGTTTGTGTGTTTCATCCACATGACCATGTGGGGGTCAGGATTTAAAATCCATGTTGGGCGTGGGACAATACTTCTTTGTTTAGAATAGTCCTGGACATTGTAGGATGACTCATGCCATCATCACTTCTTCATCATTATGAAAACTGCAATACTGTACTTCCCCCTACAATTCCCACAACACCTCCTGTGGGTGGTACCACCAATGTTAAAAACAACAGTTTCTAGACAGATTTCTCAGTGAGTAATCCGTTTCCACTACTGACAACTGACAGCAATTGTAGCCAGTTATAAAATATTTGTCCAAAACAAACATGCAACTTCACTTAAAATGGGGTTCTCATTTTGCTTATAAGATCTTTCATCGTCTTTTGATAAAACTATTCACTTTTTAAGAGTTAGCTGAGGGGCACCTGGTGGGGGGGGCTCAGTCGATTAAGCATCCAACACTTGGTTTCAGCTCAGGTTATGATCTCAGGGTCTTGAGATCGAGCCCTGTGTCAGGCTCCATGCTCAGCACGGAGTCTGCTTGTCCCTCTCCCTCGGCTCCTCCCCCTGCACTCTCTCTCTCTCTCTAGAATAAATAAATAAAATCTTTAAAAAAAAAGGAGTTAGGGCGCCTGGGTGGCTCAGTTGGTTAAGAAAAAATTCTTGATATCAAACATGCTAGGTTGACTTTTGTCGACCTTAAAAATAAACAGCCAGTTATTTTATCAGCAAAGAGGGTTTATTAGCAAAGGGATTGCAGTTTGGGACAAGCAAGCTAGAGCAAAAACCATAGGCAAGTCCAACAAGCGCGAGAAGCATGTATCTTTATAGAGAAAAAGGAGAAAGGTCGGAGGGGTTGTTTCAACGAAAGCCCATTGGAGGACAGTCGGGGTTCAGGGTGGTCACTGTTTCTCACTGGCTGAATTGCTGGGCAGGGAAGGGAATCCTCCTTCCTCCTGCTGAAGTAGGAAAGCAGTATCAACTGGCAAGGTGCATCTCTTCCTTTTGAGGTCTGTGATTGATGATCCTTCCTGCTGGGGTCTGTAATTGAGGTGGAGTGGTACTGCTGAGGGCTCCCCCTTGTGGCCTCCTGACTCCATTTAAACTGTATCAGATTGCAGGCTTCCAAATTGGACTCCCTTGTGGAAAACATAGTACTTCATAGTATTTCTCTCCAGATCTACTTTTTTTCTCTCCCTAAAATAGCAGTCCTCTTGGCAATAGACTCTGCTTCTTCTGTCATTGTTATATCCCTGTCTTTAGTACAGTGCCCAGCCCAACTGGGTTAGAAATTGGGACTAAATATATGCAAGCCATTCACTACAGATTATTTTGTGAAAGACACATCCTTTCCTTCATCAAATTATTTAGCCCTTGTATGTTCCAGGCACGGGGGCAACAGAGGTGAAGGTGAACATTCATCCTACAGGAGGTCGTGATCTCGTGGAGGAGGCTGATAGAGAAATCCCAAGCTCTGAAAGAGATAAGCACAGGAGGCAACTGAGCATCGAACCAGGGGATGTCTGAGCTGAAAGTTTGGGAGAGTGAAGAGATCTGCCAGATACGGAGAAATAAACAGAGAAAAAGATGTGCAAAAGCCCTCTGAGGAGTTCCCTGTGGATATATACGAGAGGCTGGTGAGAGGGACGAGTGATAAGATTGAAGAGGTAGGCTAGTCATGAATCGCGTAAAGGCCCATTGTGTCAGACGAAGGTGAATCTTGGAAGATATTTACTGGAAATCACATCATCATGCTTACACTTTAGGAAGATCAGTGTTCTGGATACTGAACTCATTTATATATCCAATACTGCACCTTATGGGGCATCTGGCAGTTAATTTATGCTTAGTGTTTATAGATAGAGAATAGAATGATCCTGTTTATGTTTTGCTTCCTTTGGGCCAAGTTTTAGTAGATTGATTGCAAATATGCACAGGCATTTCCCCATCTGTATCTGTGCCCCCCCTTTTTTAATAGACACCACAACCCTCTTAAAGAAGAAGAGGAATCTATTTCCCCACACCTCAAATCCAAGATGGCCCTGTAACTTCATTTGGCCAATAGAAAACAGCAGAAAGAACTGTGTGCTAGTTCCAAGCCTAAGGACTCAAAAGTCTTGTGCATTTCTACTTTTCTCCTTGAACCCCACACCCCTCCCTCCAACACCATCATCCCTGTGCAGTCATGGATCAGCCAGCAAGCTGGAATGCTGGACAATGAGACCACGTGGAGGAGAGATAATTCAGCTCAGTTAACGGCATCTGAAACCAGGTGGCTCTTCCCTGACCTACCAAATGACCACATACTCATGAACAAATCCAGCTGAGGTCAGCTGAGTGTAACACAGCTGAGAAACCTGTTCAGCAGATGCAGAGACTTATGAGAAAATGTAAATGTTTATTGTTACAAGCCATTGGAGTTCGGTAGATCTAGAATGTACATTATTATGGCAATGGATAAGTGGTACACAGACACCGCACAGTGTTTTAATACCTGGCTTTACTTAATGCTCATATCTTCTTTGCAAGGCAAATATAGTCTTCATTTTGTAGAGGATAAACCTGAGGCTCAGACAGTTAATCTTCTTTCCCCATTGCCACTAAAATGATAAATTGCAAAGCTGAGGTTTAAGTTTTGTCTAGCTATTGCTAAAGCACAGAATCTTCTCTGTCAACTCTGTGGTCTTTTCAAATTTCTCTATCTTGAGAAAAAAGAATAAAGTCAAATACTTTTGGTCTACAATGTAACTCATGGACAACTGAGCTGAACCTCAGTGAACAAAACAGATATATCCATTGATGTAATCATTAATGAGTTTTTATTCCAAGAAGACTACAGCCCCCTGGACAGGCAATATAAGTAATTACTCTTTAAAAAGCATCTTCGTTCCTAGAATAGAAACTGGGGGGAAAAAAAGCAAAACATACATTGCGAAATCATTAGAAAGGGTTAGTAGTTCCATCAGAATTACCACCATTCTCACCGCAGCCTACTCAATTAGGGAGCACAGTGACAGACTGCTGTGGTGCAGATTTCTCTCCTCTCAATCTACAGGAAAAACAGATTATTTTTTTAAATGTTATCAGGAAAATTATCATTCCCTTTTTGTGAGGCCCAGAATATAAAACTTTGCTACATATTTCCACATTCATGGAGAAAATGTGTTAGCTACTCAAGCCATATTCAGGTCACTTGTTTAAATAATCATGTTATGGCTAAGCATTGCTAGTCAGTAAACTCGATACAGCAAGAACATCAGAGTTAACTTATTAGAGAGAATATATTCACACCTGGCTTATAATTTTTGCATTAATGGAAACTTGCCAAATATTCACTGCTGTAATACAATTGAATGTTACTCAGCTATAAAAAAAAGGATGAGATTTTGCCTTTTGCAACAGCCTGGATGGACCTAGAGGGCATTATGCTAAGTGAAATAAGTCAGAGAGAGAAAGACAAGTACCATATACAATTTCACTTGTATGTGGAATCTAAAAAACAAAACAAATGAATAAACACAGGGAGATATTTTGAACATCAACATCAGAAGTCTAATCACCAAAAAGCTAGTAACTCATATCAGCCACAAGTTACATGCTGTGTATTTATCAGAAGTGTGAAGTATTCCCAGACACACTTCTTTTTTTTTCTTTTTTTTTTTCAGATTTTGAGGAGCTCCTTTTACAAGTAGAGAAATCCCAACCTGGTGTTCATTTCAACCTATGAGTTTGTCTCTAGTGTTATCTTGTTTGGGCATTTTTTTTGTTCCTAGAGTTATTGAAAGTGGAACTCCAGGCTGCTTCCACATTTTGTAAAGCTTAGAGAACAGCAAACTTCTGCTTTGAAGCTCTCTTGCTACCATCCCAAGAAAACATTTATCTTCTTTATGAACATATTTCTTTTTGGTTTTCTTTGTGTGTGCCTTTTTAATTTTGTCTTGCTATTGCTGGGTGTTATGCACCTAGGAGTGTATTGAACTCTAAACTGATAGAATCCGTTATTAGCTTCTTTTTAAATTATTTTTTTATTTTTTAGTTTAATTCCAGTGTAGTTAACGTACAGTGTTCTATTAGTTTCAGGTATACAATACAGTGATTCAACACTTCTTTGCATCATTACTCAGTGTTCATCCAGATAAGTGTACCCTTAATCCCCTTCTCCTATTTTACTCATCCCCTCCATCCACCTCCCCTGTGGTAACCACCAGTTTGTTCTCTATAGTTAAGAGTCTGTTTTTTTTTTTTTTTTTTTTTTTTTGGTTTGGTTGGTTGGTCTCTTTTCTTTGCTCTTGTTTGTTTGTTTCTTAAATTCCACTTATAAGTGAATTCATATGATATTTATATTTATCTGACTTATTTCACTTAGCATTATATCATCTGGATTCATGTTGTTGCAAATGGCAACATTTCACTCCTTTTCTATAGCTGAGTAATATTTCATCCTATATATAAACCACATCTTCTTTATCCACTTATCTATTGGTGGACACTTGGTTTGCTTCCATGTCTTTGTTATAGTAATTAATGCTGCAATAAACATAGGGGCACATATATCCTTTCAAATTAGTGTTTTCGTGTTCTTTGGGTAAATACCCAGTAGTGCAATTACTGGACTGCATGGTAAATCTATTTTTAATTTTTCAAGGAAACCCCATAATGTTTTCCACAGTGGCTGCACCAGCTTGCAATCCCTTCAACAGTACACATCCTCACCATGTGTTTTTTGTGGTTTTAGTTTTAGCCATCTGACAGGTGTGAGGTGATATCTCATTATGGTTTTGATTTGCATTTCCCTGATGATTTGTGATGTTAAGCATCTTTTCATGTGTCTGTTGGCCATATGTTTGTCTTCTTTGGAAAAATGTCTATTGATGTTTTCTGCCCATTTTTTAATTGGATTATTTGTTATTTTTTTGTGCTGAATTGTGTAAGTTCTTTATATATTTTGGATACTAACCCTTTATGGAATAAATCATTTACAAATATCTTTTCCCATTTAGTAGGTTGTCTTTAGTTTTGTTGACTGTTTCCTTTGCTGTGTAGAAGCTACTTATTTTAATGTAGTCTCAGTGGGTTATTTTTGTTGTTTTCCTTGCTTCAGGAAATATATCTAGAAAAATGTTTCTCTGGCCAATGTCAGAGAAATTATGTCTCTTTTCTAGGATTTTTGTGGTTTTAAAGAATCCACCAATAACTTCTAAGTATCTTTGATTTATGATATTCACTTGCATATCAGGTATCTGCTCCTCTTTATATGTTTAGATATTTTCCTAAAAATTTTGAAAAATTTCTGTCCAATAAATGATGAAATTTTCTTCCTTTATCCAATCAAACATAGTCTCAATTGAAGAATAACTCAAGTTATATGGATCAAGAGTTAGTCTCCACCCGCTTCCTAGCTTCTCAAGTTTGTTTCCTTTGGCATGGCTAGAAAAGATTGCTTTTAAAAAAATTATAGATGTGTGTATCTATCTATAATTTAAATTTATTTCTCATCCCCAACTATATGCCTATATATAATTTAATCAAAACAACTAAGTATATATGTATATAAATATATATTATATTTTATAGAGAGAGTTTTGTTTTCATCATATTATGTCTCTATTGAAGAAGACCATAATGACTTCTAATTGTTTATCATATCAAGTATCAGTTCCTTGGGCATTCTTTTCAAAAACACTGATTGTTCCCCATATGCTATTTCACATTAGAAACATTCTTTTTGATTGATAAGTGAATTAAATCCAACAATTATTTTCTCAATTTTTTTTTCTGTGTGGGATAATGTCCTGAACAAAACATAGTTCAGGCCCTCAAGCATTTTGTTTCATACAAGGGTATTAAAATAAGTATTCTAAGAATTATAAAAGAGAAAAGAATATGTATTAGTTTTATAAGTGTTTTGGGTAAGACTAAATAAGGATTTTAAGGGTATTTTCAGAAATGATATATATTTCCCCAAAACTTCTTATCAGTATTTGATTAGAATAAGAATATAAAGTACACTATGGAAAAGAGAATGAGATCTCAGTTAAATTCACCTGGTCTGAAACCATAGCTCCATAAATCACTAACTATTTGAAGTGACCTTTCTGGCCTAGAGGCCCTAGTCATGGACATGGGAATAATGATAGTACCCGTTTCATAGAGCTGATAAGGGTATTGAGATAGCAGAGTTGTAAAGCACTTAGGAAGTGTTTTGGAAGAAAAAAAAAGTGTTCAATAAATATTAGTTGCCCTTATTCTTAATTATCAGTGTAATTCTCAATAGTTTACTCATTACTGTTTGCCTTTTTTTACTCATAAGGACTAGCTTAGAATATCTATTTATCACCCCACCTTGGACTTTTCCAAGTAGAACATGACCTTCAAGCCCCAGATGCAAATTTCTCTCCTCTAGAAACTTTTTACTAAATAGCTCCCTGTCATTGGATTCCTCTCAATTCCATACTGTTACAGTTGCTCTCAACTTGGTGTTGTGCTTTTTCCCTTTAGTTTTGTAATCTAAAGTCTTTTTTTAAAAACTAAGTCCTAAAAAATGTTATATGTTACATTAAATCAAAAACTATGTTTTTCTCAATGCCAGACATAGTGTTCATCAAACAAAATGCTCAATAAAATTTAAACTAACACCTACAATCAAACCTGAAAATATGCAGTAGTAAAATATGTAAACTATGCATTTACCCATTTATAAATAGTTCTCAAAGTATTCATTCCTCTTATTTTTACATCTGTGCCATCATATTCCTTAGTGCTGTACTGAGTTTAAGCCTAATTAAAAAAGAAGGAAAGAAAGAAAGAAAGAAAGAAAGAAAGAAAGAAAGAAAGAAAGAAAGAAAGAAAGGAAGGAAGAAAGAAGGAAAAGAGCAGTCATTTCTTACTGGAGAATTTGTTTGGCTAGAATACAGCAGTGAAATAACGTTCTCAAAACTAAGGATGAAATTTCATTTAGGGGCGCCTGGGTGGCTCAGTTGGTTAAGCGACTGCCTTCGGCTCAGGTCATGATCCTGGAGTCCCTGGATCGAGTCCCGCATCGGGCTCCCTGCTCGGCAGGGGTCTGCTTCTCCCTCTGACCCTCCCCCCTCTCATGTGCTCTCTCTCATTCTCTCTCAAATAAATAAATAAAATCTTTAAAAAAAAAAAGAAATTTCATTTAAGCTACCTGAAAATACATTACAAGCCTAATAATTTCTTTTTTTAAAGATTTTATTTACTTGTCAGAAAGAGAGAGAGGGAGAGAGAGAGAGCACAAGCAGGGCGAGTGGCCGTCAGAGGGAGAAGCAGGCTCCCTGCTAAGCAGGGAGCCTGATGCTGGCCTCAGACTTGATCCCAGGACCCTGGGATCATGACCTGAGCCAAAAGCAGATGCTTTACAGACTGAGCCACCCAGGTGCCCCACAAGCCCAATAATTTCTTAAAGTTCAGCATGCTATGGAGTGAGACTAAATTAATTGTATTAATTAAAATTAATTAAATCCACTTGCTTATGTGGATTTAAGACTATTGGAATGGGAAGAAAGATTATAGTAGTGAGAATCTCCCAATGTTTAATGTTAGCCCAAGGGGTAAGTGGGTTTGATAAAGGAGGTTTTACTTATTGTACACTCTTTAGAGAGATAAGCCTGTTTTACAGGCTGGTTTCATGAGCAAGCCAAGTGTATATTGATTGAAAACCTGATTCTTCCTTAGAAAGCAGTGTGGAATGATTCATATCATTCCCTTTCCTAGGACGGTTATATATCATCAATTGCAGAGCAATTTGGATCTATTTAACTTGAAGAATAGTACAAATTGAGTTGCGTTGTCTTTACCACTGGTTAGATGCTTTCAGCTTGATGTCCGTTCAAATCATTCTTGAGCACGAGGAGGGCTAATGGACAGCTTTAAGCTGAATTGCTTAGTGTTTTCCATTAAACAAAATTAGTTCAGGGATTTGGATGGGAAAGGATGAAGATAGTTTGACACCAAAGTCAAAATGCACCTTAACTAACATCACACTTACCTGCTCCAGCCATCATCTTAAGCACATGTTGGCTTATTCCTAGTCCAATGCGTTTGTTCATAACTTGAAATCCCGAGTATACCTCCACTTTGTCTTCCTTTCACTCACTCTTAAAAACAGAATAATAGTTTCACAGTGACCAAGCATGTTGTGATGGGAACCATGGCTGCTTATAGGAAACATGCTGTGCTACACAAATTTTCTCTTTTGAAGTCAGTTACCTCCAAATGAACTTTCCACATGTGAATGAATATTTTAATTTTCCAGGCATCATTGTGCATATACATTATAGAAGCACTATATATTTTTTAAAGATTTATTTAAATCTTTAAAAATCAGGGAGCCTGATGCAGGGCTCAATCCCAGCACATGGAGATCATGACCTGAGCCGAAGGCAGACACTTAACCAACTGAGCCACCAGATGCCCCTGTTTGTTTGTTTGTTCAAAGATTTTATTGATTTATTTGACAGAGAGAGAGATAGCGAGAGAGGGAACACAAGCGGGGGAGTGGGAGAGGAAGAAGCAGACTCCCCGCAGAACAGGGAGCCCGATGTGGGGCTCGATCCCAGGACCCTGGGATCATGACTGAACCGAAGGCAGACACTTAACCGACTGAGCCACCCAGGTGCCCCTGTTTGTTTGTTTTTAATTGAAAGTATGTGATTCACAAAATCCTCTTATTGAGATGGACTTAAATTTTTAACTGGCCCAATAACCTTTTAACATCTCTACAAGGTTCTATTCAAATTGTGATCTAGTTTACACTTAAGCAGCTCCAAAGACAGAAACTCATTGCCTTCAAAACATTGACTCAGGAAGTTCTCCCTTATTTTATTTTATTTTTTAAACAATTTTATTTATTTATTTGAGAAAGAGAGAGAGAGAGAGAATGCGAGCAGGGGGAAGGGGTAGAGGGAGAGGCAGACTCCCCACTGAGCAGGGAGCCCATGCGGCGTTTGATCCTAGGACCTGGAGATCATGACCTGAGGTGAAGGCAGACACTTAACCAACTGAGCCACCCAGGCGCCCCAATAGAAGCATTATAGAAGATGAATCTCTTATATGATGATACTTGAAATACTCCAAGCTCAAGGCTACCTTTCAGCATATCTACAATGGTCTCCAATAGCACTTAAAATGTCCCCATTACAGTTATGTTCTTTATTTATAGGTGCATTACCATACACTTCTTCTTCAGTCAAGCATTCATTGAATATGTGTATGAATCAGGTATAAAGGCATAAGATACGATACTTGACACGAAGGTCCTCATTGTTTATTGGAAAATGGATATAAATGGTACAATACAATAAATTGTAATAAAGGGTATATATCACTATTTAAAATAAACCATACTTGACCTTCATGTAAAATGCATATTCCCTGGGGAATGATATCAGAAAATATTTGGGAGATAATATCAACAATTAATGGTTAATAGAATATCATTAAATTTATATCACCATCATTTTTATAAAGCATGATTTTCTAAGTTGTTTATAGCAGCTTTATTGCGATGTAATTCTCATGCCATAAATTCAATGTTTTTAGTATATTCACAGAATTGTACAGCCATTAGGATAACCTTATTTAAAATATTTTTACCACCATGAAAAGAAACCTCATATCCTTGGACATGAGGTGGCAGTCCAGTTGTTCAAAAAATAACACTGGTGCTGAATGTACTAATATACTGTAAGGAACTGGACTAGCAGATGCAATGTATCAGGTATTCAAGGTGTGTGAAGGATTTGTAGCCATAAGAATGGTGAGATCTTATGACTATTACAGCTGCCATTTATACACACAAGAAGATAATGAACATCCCAGGATGAGTAACAGGCCGTTAAAATCAAGGTATGAAATCAGGGGGACTTTTAGATGAGCTCTCATCACCCACTGCAGGAAGATGGGGGAACTCAAAGACCAAGCACAGGATCCACCAGAGCCTGAGTATCAAGGACAGTTAAATGCTGAACTAAAATAGGTCTATTTTGACAAGGCAAAGGCCCAGGCTGAGAAAACCCTGACTCACATGATAAGGACATCTGAGTGGGCGCCTGTGAAGGTTTTTTTTGCTCCCCTGAATGCTCCAAACCTATTCAACTTAAACACGTGGTTCATTGCTAGCCGTGATCTCCCTCATGACTGAATAAAATGCAGAGGCTTCCCCTCCACAAGGCAAGAGCTGCTTTCGTTAAGACCTGCCACTCTTCCCCTCCTGTTTACTAGGTTTATAACTAAAGTTAAGTCACAGCATATCCCACCTTGCAATATGCTGAGCTGGTTAATAGAGGAAAAAACTCTAATACTCCAAAGGAGCTGTAAGACTTAACTAGCACGTATAACTTTCAATTTTCCACCACTACCCAACCTTGTCTGTACACACAAATCTACCTTATTAGTCAGTTTAGGATAAATCTTGCTGTGCTAATAACAAATAATTCTGTAATCTCAGAATCGAGTTGACTTACCCCCATCATACTGGTTTATTTGCTACACATCTACCAAGGGAGAGCAACTCACCCCCACCCCCCAGCTCCATGAATTTTTCCTTGTGGGACTCAAACTGATGGAGCAGCCCAATTTGGAACAATGATTCTCTCCACAGATAACATGAAGGATACATTGGCTTGTAAATTTTCATCTTGGAAGCTACATGCATTACTTCTACTCACATTTCATTGGCAAAGCAAGACTCATGGCCAAGTTGGTCACCATCAGGACAGATAAATATTTTAGAATAGAATTTTAGCAGAGGATATTTCAAACACTAATACAATTTGCCACATCTAACTATTTATTTTTAATGACTGAATAATATTCAACAATATGAATGTACTCTAATTTATGTGGCCTTTTTTCTACTGATGAATATTTTCAGTGTCTCACATATTTCATTGTTAGAAACTATGCTGAGCAGAACATGGATCAAATCATACACACATATACCCATCTAATTTTTTAGATTGGATTTGATAAATACAAAGAATGCAGAATTATTTTTTTCAGATCTGAAAACCTTCTGATCAGCCTTTGACATTATATTTTTTTCTTTCTTGTAATAGCTTTCTTTCTGTAAATAGCTTCATCAGTCCAAAAGTATCAGACAAAAAACTCTTCTAAAAATGCATAATTTTGGTGGTGAGCCAGAGTGCAAGACCACCTTTACCTTTGGTCATTAGAAAATGGACATTTCTATGTCTATTGAAGGCCAGCCTGCCATGGAAAGAGGAGGAAGAATGGTCTGCCATTTCCTCACCACTGTTTCATGTCTTTTCTCCCAGTGGACATGGGTTGCATAAGAAAATAAGTATTTATAAGCTTTGTGACATCGCTGGGTCTAATGGATGAATTCTGATCAACTCTGTAATCATTTCTATTCCCTCATCCATCGCAGGTCCTAACACAGAGCTGATGTTTCTTGCTTCAGTGAAATTATGCCATTCTTTCCAATTCATGGAACAAAGTAAAGCAAAGTTTGTGTAACATTCTCTTATTCCAGAGAATAAGTATCAAAGAGGTTTAATCAGAAATAACTCAGAAACTGCCAAACATAATTAATTATTTATATTTTTAAACCCACATGTTAATTTGTGGCTGTAATAGTCTTTGAAGAATAAATTAATCACATCTATCATATAAGGTGAAATCACAGTTTAATGTTGAAAATTAAATATAACATTTCATGGTGTTATCTAAAGAGTACAGTTTTATTTTTTTTTAAGATTTTATTTATTTGACAGAGAGAGACACAGCGAGAGAGGGAACACAAGCAGGGGGAATGGGAGAGGGAGAAGCAGGCTTCTCACTGAGCAAGGAGCCTCATGAGGGGCTTGATCCCAGGACCCTGAGATCATGACCCAAGCCGAAGGCAGACGCTTAACAACTGAGCCACCCAGGCACCCCAAAAGAGTACAGTTTTAAACAATTTTCAATTACAGACACATAAACCTTTAGTTTTTATTCCTTCATATATCATGGGCATCATGTCAAAAATTACTTAAGGCTTTTAATTAAAGACAATAGTTGTTTGAGGGTTTCTGAAAATAAGGGAGAAAAACATGCGTATGTGCTCCGAAGCACATGTGTAGGAATTGGGCTTATATAAAAGTTGAAAAACTTTGTCTTCTATAACAGAGGAAAGAGAAGAAAGTGTGAGTGTGGATGATGGCAGGTTTTAAGTTTTGATATGGATCAATTAAAAGTTTTCAGAACTGATAGGCTGAAAGTGGCAGAACCTAGTGGTTATGAATTAAAGTTCTGGCATCAGGCACCTGAGGCTCAGACTTTGTCCTTAATATTTAGGGGTTTACAATTCACTTTCAGATACTAAATCTGAACCCTTACAACATTCATGGGGTGTAATATAGTCATTATTATTTATTTTACAAAAGAGGAAATTATCAATTTGAAATGTAAGTCACATGACTACTGCCATAAGCAGGTATTATACGATCACGGAAAATAAATGAAAGGGAAAGTCAGTGTATGTTGGGAGGGTTTTAGAATTCTTCAAAGAGAAGATAGAATGAGTTATACCTAGATTATCAGAGAAGCAAGAAAGAAATTTTATAAAAGGTGGGTAAAATATATGGGAGAAAATCCATGTGAAAACCAGAGATAAATTTGGTATATAGTGAGTATACTACTTTGGCTTTAAGAGGGGATTCTTGTAAAGAATAGAGAACAAGTGCTTAGATAGCGATTTTTTTATATTGATTGATCTAGCCTTGAATGCCAGGATACAGATTTTTTTTTTTAAAGATTATTTATTTAACATGAGCAGGGGACAGGCAGAAGGAGAGGGAGAGGATCTCAAGCAGACTCTCCCTGCTGAATGAGGAGCCCACAAAGGGCTGGATCTCATGACCTGAGCCAAAATCAAGAGTTGGGCGTTTAACTGACTGAGCCACCCAGGCACCCCAGGATACAGATTTTAAGCTTTAGTAATTAAAATAGCTACAAATTCTAAGGGCTTACATGTATCAGGCTCTAGCATAGACAATTAACATAAAATATCTCCTTTAGACTTCTCAGTAACACTAACAAGGCAGCTGGTATTACCCTGATTATTACAGGCATATCAATTATGAGGCTGTTAACTATGGTAACTTGGAAGATAGAAACATACCTCTTGAAATTGGCGATCTCACTAAGGAGATTTATAGACAAATGTTAAATATGCCAACTAGTCTCTTTTAGAAGCATAGGGGGAATTGTTAAATTTGCAAGCAGAAATTAGAAAAAGTATATATACGCTAGGGTAATCTCAGTAGTCTGGTCAGCTGAAGAAATGCATGAGAGGCAAAGACCAAATCCAGGGCAATAATAGTAAAATATGGCCATTAGGCTGTCAGACTTTCGTTTGTATGTCTGAAGAATTTAAGTTATTGCCTCTTAGACATTCTCATATAAGAAAAAGAATTTCTATGAATCTTATAGCCCGGAATAGAAATGTGAGTGTTTCAGATAGACTTGTGGGTGGTTCAAAGGCTTTTTTTTTTTTCTTTTAAGTGAGCAGCACAGAAGCCAACACTGGGCTTGAGCTTATGACTCTGAGATCAAAACCTGAGCTGAGATCAAGAATCGGATGCTAAACTGACTGAGCCACCCAGGAACCTCTCAGAGGCTTTTTTTCTAATGGACAAATTATAATTTGTTACATAG
Source organism: Neomonachus schauinslandi (assembly GCF_002201575.2). Classification (NCBI taxonomy): domain Eukaryota; kingdom Metazoa; phylum Chordata; class Mammalia; order Carnivora; family Phocidae; genus Neomonachus; species Neomonachus schauinslandi. The sequence continues at coordinate 33,555,882 of NC_058413.1, forward strand.
GAAGCCCATAATGTTTTTAAGGAAGTTGTCTTGGTTTGAAGTACAAAGAACAAAGAGTTAAACTTTTGGGACCCCAGCTTTCCATAGGTAAGAAACAAGCTAAGACATACTCTCAGCGAAAAACACAGGCTATTTCTCATGGACAAACAAGGATGACTCAAAGGACATGGAGCCAAATACAAAGGGGAGAACAATAAATTAGGAGACAGCTCCCAAATCCAAATAAGCTCTAACAGGGACGACTTCCAGCCTCCAATCCGATCTGGTGACATACACCTGGCTGGATTTCAGAATTGCCTTAGACATGATTGCTACCTGCCTTACGTTCCACCCACAGCCTTCTAAAGGGGACTGTCAATGGTGGCCAACTTGTTCCTGTCTTAAAATTGTATATTATGTCCATCTGAGGAAAATAACTTGTCACTTTAGTTCATAGGTCTGCGTATTAGGATCAGAAACACCTTCATCCATGTTCGAAGCAAAGCAGATCATAAGGTCCTGGAGTTTGAACTTGATTTAATAGGATGAGGCTCCTAGGGAAGTGAGTAAATGTATGTTGTAAGTGGAGAAGCCATGCATTCTTCTTACCAGAGGGTTGACAGATTGCTCTTTAAATATTTATTAACAAACCTTCCTCGGACTGTATGCATATGTCACTTTCCCATAAGAGATGTCCCTCCCTTTTAATATGTACTGACCTTGTGACTTGTTTTGGAAAATAGAATGTGGCCAGTTGTATTAGTTCTGTGTCTAGCCCTTAAAAGACATAAAACTTTAATGCTCTTGTAACTCAGAAAATACAGGAGGGAACAGAGTCGAGAAGAACTGCTCTTCCATGTAGAGAACTGAAGTGCCAAGCCAAAAATAAGCACATACTGGCAGATGTATGATGAGACCTTCTCTTACCTTATACCTTTAGCCTATCAGGTGATGCTGTCACGTGATGACACCTGCTGATGTGACATGGAACGGAAGAACTTCCAAATGAGCTTAGTCAACACATAAGAGACAATGAATCACTGTTGCTTTAAACCACTATGCTTGGGACAGTTTCTTCTACAACAATAGGTAACTGAAATGGTTTATTAAGAAAACAACTCATTTCAAAGGGAGAAAATACAAGGACTTGTTTTTATTTTAAAAGTTTTTATATCCACTCATAAACATCCCTTATTATCATGACAATAAGAGTATAAACAATAATGGTATTTTATTCAACATCATAGATTCCATTTTAAAATTTCATTTCTGAATTTGAAGTCTATCTCTACAAATAAAAGTTATATGTCTTCTGTGTCTTTGGCTAACTCTGTGCTATCAATGAATGAAAAGGGAAAAAATCCAGTCTGTGAGTGGAAATAACATTCTCATTTTAGACGTAACTAATAAATGGAAAACACATTTCTCTTTACTTATATGAAAGGGAGGAGTCTCATCTTAACTGGGCAGCAGGGATACACCTTGCATCCTCTGTCCCAACATTAGGTTCTTTTTTTCAGTTTAATAAGATTCCATTTAAAAAGGATTTATTTCTATTTTAAAAACTAAGACACTATGTCTCCAATCAATGACAGAACTATATCCCACTTACATACTACATGGATACTGCCTTTTGGAAAGTTTGTGCATTATATTGTGATCTAACTAGAGAGAATATATATTCTTTGCTATGCATTAAGTCTAAATACATGGTTAGCATTTATCTTAATGTAGCTTAGAAGGAGAAAAATGCAATTATTTATATATGAAAAATGGAACTTGGTCATTAGATAGATGATATAGAATGGGATGGAATGGAATGGAATATAATGGAAAAGTCTGGAGACCCTTGGGAGAGGCTCTTGTGATGTAAGAATGTGTGATGCAGAAGATCTTTTATGCAGTGGCTCAGATGGAAATCACAAAGGCACAGAAACTCAAGAAGCATAATGTATTATTTCCAAAACTTTAAGTCTGAACAACAAAATAAAAAAAAAATATGTAAGCACAACATCACATGGGTTAGCAGGTCATTCTCTCCATGTAGAAACCTTTCCCCATGTCAAAAGATAGGTGTAACCTTCCATAGAGAACATCATGAACAAAATAAAAGAACTAGACTTTGAGATCATTCTAAATGGTCTGAAATTTGTTGTAAAGAACAGGTCCAACTAGCTCTACTCATCACATTTTATTTAATAGGTCACTTTGGGATGATTTTATACTATTTTTCTTGCTTGTTCTGGAAAGTGAAACTCTCATATAACATTATGTTACCAGTCTACAGACTTGTACATGCCCAGGAATTTAAAGAACAGCCTTCCTTCTCCCCTTCCTCTCTTTTGCTCTTTATCAAGACATAGATAATTTATGTTCCTTATATGTCTACAACCAGATATACCCTGCAGAATTTTTTCGCCCTAGAAGGACGTATATTGGAACTGGCTCACAAAGTTGTTGAACAAATTTAAAGGTCTTTAGTTTATTTCTTTCACCAGAATTCATTTTCCTTGCCTTTCCCTATATCTCACATTACTTCTCCTTCTGAGTTACTTATAACTCCCATCTTTCTCTTCTCACCTGTCCCTGCGATCTCCTAAGAGTTACTGTCTGAATATTTGACCCATGATGACCTTGAACTGGTATCCTTAGTTCCTCTTTACCATGTTTCACACTCTGCAACTGCCAGATAATAACCAACAAGATAAAGTGGCCAATATCAAATGAACTATGAATTTTGTTTAGCAGGAAAAACAAAGCAAAACAATCACAAACAAGGCTTGGAATTTTGAAGGAAAGAGAATAATATTTGTTTTGAAAAAATAATGGCTCAACATAAGGATTTGCACATCTGGTTGGATCCTAGAGATTTTTATTTAGTCAACACTTCTTTTTTTTTTTTGAGATTTTATTTATTTATTTGACACAGAGAGAGAGAGATCGGGAACACAAGCAGGGGGAGTGTGAGAAGGAGAAGCAGGTCTCCCACTGGGCAGGGAGCCCAATGTGGGCTCAATCCCAGGACCCTGGAACCATGACCTGAGCCAAAGGCAGACGCTTAACGACTGAGCCACTCAGGTGCCCCTTAGTCAACACTTCTGGTTAAGTCCTGCTGTATAACAAATAACCCCAAAACATAGTGCCTTAAAACAACACATTTTATTATATCTGGTGGGTTATTTTTAGGGTCAGAAATTCAGGCAGGGGGACTTTAAGTTTCCACTTCCTTATGTAAGGAGCTTATAAGTCACCACTCCGTCCTAACAAGTAAGAAGATGAACAGACTGAAAAATCAACAAATCTTGGATCCATAGAAAGAAGAACACAGGGCAAATCACTATTAGGACTGAAAAAACAGGTGAATACAGAGAGACACAGTTTACCAGAGCAGAGCCTCATGAGCTGAAACCACAGCAGGAACTGGTATCAAGATAGGGAAAGATGAGCACTAAGGTGAAAATCTGGGTTTTGGGTGATAATGATATGCCAATATAGGTTCATTCTCGGTAAAAAAATAACACTATCTGGGGAGTGATGTTGATCACAGAGTGCATATGGGGAGGCAGGGGGATTTGTGGGAAATCTGTATTTCATCTCAATTTTATTGTAAACTGCTCCAAAAAATAAAGCCCTAAAAAGACATAAAAGAAATTCAGGCAGGGATCTACTAGGTGATTCTTCTCCCTCACATGGTTTTGATTAAGGTTTTTAGTCAGCCTAAAACTAGACTGTCTAGAGCACCCAGTTGACTTTATTCATGAATTCAGTGTCATTGTTTGGATGGCTGGAAGGATGAGCTGATCCCGATCTCTCAATCAGTGCCTATACTTGCTGGTCTCAAGGTAAGTGGAATTCTTACAGTTCTCCCAGATAGTGTTCATAAGTGGGAAATGGAATCTGACCATTTCTTCAGTCCTGGTTCCTAACTTCACAGGTCTTTCTTTCTCAGAATTTTATTGGTCAAAGCAGTTAGAGAGTTTGCCTAGAACAAAAGAAGGGATGTAGATCACAACTGTGGATATTGAAACTGTCAAAGAATATAAAGTATCTTTAACTCAGTAAAACTTTACCCAGATCCCAGAAAATCTGGGGGCAGTACATAGTTATAAAGCCCACCAGTAGAGGATGTAAAAAGATAGTCATTGCCATGAGTTCTTTGGGGATGTGTAACGTTGAATAGTTTTCAAATGTTAAAGGTCATTTTCACTGTCCACAATAATATGCTCTACAAATCCAAGGAGTGATTCTGAATGAGGAGGATAGTTGGTCATGGCAGGGCTTGACTGAGGCAAAATAATCAATGCAGTCCAGCCCACGGGCCTCTGCTGACTTCTCTAGCATTACCCAATACTACAGAAATGCTTTCTGTCTTGGCCATTCCAAATTTCTTGAAATCCCATGACCCCACCATCAAAATACATCTCTTATACTTCTATGGCTAGGCACACTTCTCAGCATTCATTTCAATAAGCGAAAGCCCATTAATATTTTTAAATCAAGATTAAGATTTACTTCCTTCCTTTTTTAATTTATTTTTTATTATTTTTTTTAAGTTACTTCCTTTCTTGAAGTGTTCTACTTCTAGTTTACTTCTCACTTTTCTGAGCTCCAATAACCCACCAAGCATACCTCTATTCATTTATCATATATATTGATATTGATGTTGCAATTCTAGTCTCTTCTTAATGGCTCTAAGCACTGTTGGTCCACAGAGACTGAGATTCCATTATTTTCCTTTCTTAGCACATGATGTAAGTACTCAATGGATGTTTGTTGATTGAACAAATGACTAAACGAATAAGGTGTATTTCCTGTTTGCCCTTATCTTCAGCTCTAGAATATTTATGACCATTTAGTCATTTATCCTCTTTTCCCCAATGGCAAGCAGCTTTCTTTCAGCCAGTCCTTTTTCACCAGCTGCTCCATCGTTGGTCCCTCTTGATCCGTTGCTCCTAACTTTCACCACACCACTCCTCAAAGCACAATGAAAATCCCTGTCATGGATCCAGGGTCAGACAGGCGACCACAGCCCTGGCTTCAGTAACCTTACCCCCTCCCTTAGTTTCTTCAGTTTAGGGGTGAGAGTGACTTCTTCCTGCTAATCATTTCTGGGTTTTCTCCCCTTCCCTTGTTGACTTCTCAGTTCTTCCATAACTAATTTCCTAAGTTAAATTAGCTCCCAATTTAAATATTTGGAGATGTTTCTACTTTCCTGTTTGTATCTTGACAAAAACAGTCTCTAGGAGAGTAGAATTTGGAGAGATAGGTAGGCAATAGCAAAACTTCTAAGGTCAAAAATGGGGTTTTCCTGGTCTATTTTTAAGCAAAAATTACGTTTTCTTAAAGACTATCATGGTTCCACACAAATCATTTTAATCATGTTGACTGCAATTATTACTAGTAATCTGTGTACAAATTTAAATAATAATAAATGGACATGGGTATAATGGAGAGACAAGGTGGTTACAATTGGATATTCATAATCACTAGCATAGCATCTTACTATGTCAACATGCCACCGGCTTTCAACTACAGGGCCAGTATTAACTCATAAATCTAGAAGCCTAATTTCATTGTATCAAATGGGACTTAATGACCATTATTTGTTATTTTCCATGCTTATAACTAAGTTTGACATACCTGGCCTACATTTAATAGAAAGTTAATTTATTTTTAAAAATCCTTAACTTTCATTGGAAATTGGAAAAAAAAGAAGCCCATCCCACTACTTAAAAAACAAATGTTTGTTATTAAAGAGTTATCTTGTTACAAAATCTTTAACTTGGAATTATTCTCAAGCATTGAGAGCTAGATATTAGAGACGACAGTTTCATCAGAATTTCAATTACCAATAATACTACTAATAATTATCCAGAAAACCATTTATTCAAGTTAGCTGACATCAATAACTAAATTTATTTTTCTTTCAACATTGGTCCTGTGAAATACAGTGGGTGGGAGTCTCTATATAAAATGTAGACTTTACAGGAAACGACAGATGTTGGCAAGGATGCGGAGAAAGGGGAACCCTCCTACTCTGTTGGTGGGAATGCAAACTGGTGCAGCCACTCTGGAAAACAGTATGGAGGTTCCTCAAAAAGTTGAAAATAGAGCTTCCCTATGACCCAGCAATAGCACTACTGGGTATTTACCCCAAAGATACAAATGTAGTGATCTGAAGGGGCACATGCACCCCAATGTTTATAGCAGCAATGTCCACAATAGCCAAAGTATGGAAAGAGCCAAGATGTCCATCAGCAGATGAATGGATAAAGAAGATGTGGTATATATTTATACAATGGAATATTATGCAGCCATCAAAAAAAAAAAGAAATCTTGCCCTTTGCACGACGTGGATGGAACTAGAGGGTATCATGTTAAGCCAAATAAGTCAATCAGAGAAAGACAAGTATCATATGAGCTCACTGATATGAGGAATTTGAGAAACAAGACAGAGGATCATAGGGGAAGGGAGGGAAAAATGAAACAAGATGAAACCAGAGAGGGAGACAAACCATAAGAGGCGCTTAATCTCAGGAAACAAACTGAGGGTTGCTGGAGTGGAGGGGGATGGGAGAGATGGGGTGGCTGAGTGATGGATATTGGGGAGGCTATGTACTACGGTGAGCGCTGTGACTTGTGTAAGACTGATGAATCACAGACCTGTACCCCTGAAACAAATAAACATTATATATTAATAAAAAATAAGTAAATAAAATAAAATAGAAAAAATAGAGACTGTGGTCTACAGAGAAAAAATAACATGTTCTAAGTTCCTAATTTCTTACCAATGACTAGCAATGCATTTTTTAAAATTCTACACACACACACACACACACACACACATACACATATATATGTCTATATATATGGCAAATACTATATATAGTTTTACATTTATTATTTTTTCATACAATATTTTTGTGAACATTGTTTTTTTGGTTAAAGAAAGCATTCTACAAATAGATTAGGTGGATAAAATATTTGGTCATTTAAGGGCTCGTGACATTTGAATAGGGACCGAACAGAGGTGAAAAGCACTCCAGGTGGAAAGGACCTCAGATGCAAAGGCTCTGAGACAGGCAGGCCTGACAAGTTACAATCATCATAGCCAGTTTGGCAGGGGCAGAGCAGTAAGGAGGGAGAATAGAGAGGAAAAGAATTGAAAGGTAACTGGGAAGCAGACCATGTAGATAGTCTTTTGAGTCACTCTAAACACTTTGTTCTTAATTCTGAGAGAGAAGAGAAACCATTACAAGGTTTTGAGCAGAGGAGTGACACAACCTCAATTATATCTTAACAGAACTGATCAGGATCTTCAGTTAAGTGTATGTTGAGTGAGTGGGGAGAAGAAGGAGGATGAGCTCATCAGAACGCTATTACAATAATCTAGGTAAAAAGTAAAGCGGGCTTGGACATGGGCTGAAGGTGACAAAAATATTCAGTAGTTTTGGATTCTATGTAGTGCCAAAATGAAAGTGACAATTGGACGTGGGATATGAGAGGAAAAAGGCATCACAGATTTTGCTTACACTTTCAGCCAATGCCCTCAGTAGAAAGTTTAGCACCATACAGCCTGGGCAAAAAGAGCGTTTTCCAGATAAAACCCCTTGTAATTTAAAATAAAGCAGTATGAACAAGATATAAAATTAATATGCTAGATACTCTATGCAGGACCTCTGTCTTCACATATTCTAGGGTGAGAATCTGACTTTTATGCCATGTTGAGGAATGCTGTGATTATTGTTCTTATAGTAACTGAGGTTCTCTTTCTTTGAAGGAAATATGGGCGGGTGCTGGTACTGCTGTTAGAGTAATGGGAGAAGAAGAGAAATTGTTGGGAATTGAAGAAAAAGAAAAGAAAATGGAGAGAAAATTTTCTTCTTGCTACAGGGAACTCAAGTATATGCCAATCAGGCATTCTTTCTCACACTGGTTCTTATTGTCTCTTTCTAGAATACTGATTTCTTCCTTTCTCATTGGCTAAATCTTAGATTTATTTCAACAGTTTACTCTGGTGCCATCTCTAGAAAACCTTACTTGATCTTGTCTACCTATGTGAGTTTGAATTAATGCTGACATGGCACTGGGCTGTTTGGCAATAGTGGTGGTTTTTACCAATCTGTGTAATAATCTCACACATGTCTATTTCTTCCACTAAACTGAGGCTCTTTGGCTACACAGATAGTCTAATCTATTTCTTATCACCGACACCTACCCTGGCACCTCTTAGTGCTAACATCAACTTTATACACCAATTCAACAATGAACAACCACCTGCTTACTATATATCGGGCACTCTGACAAGGACTGATGATAAAATACCAGACACACGAGTGCCTGCCTTCGTGACCTGTGTAGACTGAAGAAAGACTCGTGAAAGCAAGGACAAACCCACATGCTGTCTACACCAGCAACACCACCAAGCACAATCATGAAAAGGTATCCTTAGATGGCTGCAGTGGCCATGTAAGATATCACTAGTAAGTTTGATGTTCTATTATTTGAACAAAAGTTTCCTTTCACCTTAATAGCTTCTAACATGACAAATGACAGCGACCCCAAACTAGAGCTTTGTAGACAATCAATCATCCTGAACCTTAAATCCCTTTCTCAGAGAACAGGTGAAGAGAATAAATTTATTCTGGGGAAATTTTCTCTTGCATACAATGCATGCTAACTTATAAGGAAGAAAAAGCCAAGGACAACGTTTTTACATTTCAGAAGTGGTCAATGATAAATGGAACAAATGCAACCAAAACTTTAAGACAATAATAAATAAATATTACACTCAGCAAACCACGAGGAAGGGAGAAGTCTGCCTGTCATCATCAGCTCATCTTTACCAGAATCTGCCTGGGACATGAAAGACATGTTTTCAAAGGTATTTTCTGCCTCTCATCTCTTGGATGATACTCATGACCCAGGGCAGTCTTAGAACAAAGTGTTTACTCTGGGACTCATGAAATCTCTCTATGAATTATCCAGGAGGATTTTGTGAGTTTAACTTTGTCAAGTCCCTCAATTTTAGAAATAAAGTTCTTTCAAAGTTGTTCATACTAAGATCAATTCTTCCTAACTGTCTCTTTCTCACTCTCCTTTCCCAGAACTCTATTTCAGATATTTGAAGATTTATTACTTTTAAGCATTTATTAATGCTTAAAATGTTATCATTACTAATTTAAATCAATGTGGCTGCCTGTACATCTGGACATTATATTTATAAAAAGTTTATGTTAAGAAATCTTCATACTTCAGAATGAATGTTGTAAAACTGTAACTTTAAAAGATTATTTCTCTGCTTGCTCATGTCCTTTATTCTACCTTTACTCAGCAGGTAATTTTACAAACAATCCCTTTTTCATATTTTTGCCAACTACTCTAAAATATTGCTATCAGGTAAGAGGATATGAAATGTTTTTTGGGTACAATCACTCTAATTCTCCATAATGTTATCTTATTGCTTTAAAAATAAGAGTGGAAATCTATTTTCAGCATTCAGCAGTAGCTAGGTCAAATCTATTATTCAGGTAGACACCAGTTAAATGTGGCAATTTTCTTGCCTTTCTTTCTGCCACTCAAAATAATGCTTGTGTGTATCTTTACACATGTTACTTCTAGCATTTCTATTAGGAAATATCTGGAAATATCTGGAGAAGCTCCCACTTATCCCAGTTGTCTCTACTGGATTGTGTGAGTTATGTATTTTACTTCACTTTATTATTGCCCTGCGATTACTTGATGTTTAATCCTTGGATATTATGCTAAAATGGAGAACTAGAATAGAAACCATTTGTGGCTGTGAAAAAAAAGTAATCTGTGAAGAATGAGAGCCCAGGTAAGCCAATGCAGTTCTAATAGGATAAAGAGCATTCCCTGGAGGATGGAGGAAAGATCCAGAATCTAGGGGAAACATCTTAAAATTCAAAAAAGGAGTAAGAGTGATCCAACATTTACAGAGTGCCTATTCTGCACACCTTATTGCTCTAAGCAAAGAAAATATTTAATTGGACCAGACTCACCACCAACACCACCCTGAAAAACATGAAACAATAACAAATAATGGTCTTTAAGTCCCATTTAATACAATGAAATAAGGCTCCTAGATTTATAGGAGTTTCTCATTAGATGTTTGATGAATATAACATGAAGTCTTGAAAGAATCTCAGTCTCCTAACTCTAATACGTTGCCTGTTTTGGTCTTTGTTTTTTTTCAATCAGAGGGGAAAAAGAAAGACCTTTGGAGTGAGAAAGAAAAGCATTTCTCAAAGTGAATATTAAAACATGGGTGAAAAACTAAGAATATATGTCAAGCCCAGAAGTAACACTCGTAGCAAGGTATGAAGTTGTAAAAATCATTAGAATCCATTGCACAAATCATGATTTGGACTTATTTGACACTGTACTTAGGGATTTACATGCATTATTTCTTACAGTTTACAAGACAATGGCATGATCTAAAGTCTGCTCCTCCGTGTTATACATGTGGGAACTGAAGGTCAGGGAAGACAAATAACTTGCTCAGGATTGTTTAGCTAGTGAGTGGTTGAATTGTATTTAAACACAAAACTTTCTCATTCCAAAGTTGTCTCTTTTAACTATTTCTGAAATTGACCCTCCCCTCATAAACATAAGCTGCTGTCTACATTTTTCACATGCCACATGTAAATTGCAAGACTGATTTTTTGAGAGTAAAAACATGTATGTGAAAACATCCTGCTGGAGCATAGTCCTGAGAAGGGGTTCTGTGCACTGTATTAGACCTGTGCCCAGCCGACCTCCTCTACAGCCTTAGAGATACTTAACAAAACATCTTTAAAAAGTCAGTAGGATGCAATGCAATGAACCTGGCTTTTCCATTCATCAGCTGTGTGACTTTGGGTAAAACACCTCATCTCTCTGAGCCTTAGATCCTTCAAATATCAAATGGGGATAACGCCTTGCTATCTTGTAAGATTGTATTCATTGGGATGAAAGGTGTATATATATATGTTTTCCTCCATCCCAGGAACAATTATACACTTACTTATCACATGCGATTGTGTGTGTGCATGCGTGTGTGTGTGTGTGTTTGTCTGACAGAGAAATGGTATCTAGAATATATAACTTCTAAAACCTACTAAGTTCGACAACTACCTAATAAAATGTGGTCCAAAGCTTTTGAATACTTCAAAAAGGAAGTTATATAAAAGACTAGCAAGCATATTAAAATGCACTCAGCATTATTAGTCATCAGTGACTTGCAAATTAAAATTACAGCACCAACAAGAGAAAGGCTTAAATTAAAAAGATTGACAGCATCAAATATTGGTGTGGCTATGGAGTGAAGAAACTCTCACACTGTTGGCGGGTGAGTGTGTAAACTATTACAGCAACTTTGAAAAAATTCTAGTAGTTTCTTATAAAACTAAATATAAAACTCCTCAGTGACTCGTATTTGAAAAAAATACATGTATTCACAAGAAGAAATCCATAAAAATGTTCACAAGAGCTTTATTCATGATAGCTGACAGTTTTAAACAGCTAAAAAATTCATTAACAAGAGAATGAAAAAGGAAACAAAACAAACAACTGTGATATATTCATAAAAGGGAATATTGCTTAGCATAAAAATAGAACAAACCATGAATACATGTAAAAATACTGATGCATCTCAAAAACATTATGCAGAGTGAAAGAGAACTTTAGAATATGCAAAGCCAATCTATGATGAAAATCATCATAAGAGTTGTTGCTTCTGGCTGAGGTTGAGAGAAGCAGAAATTGATTGGAAAGGGACACAAATGACTTTCCTGGGGGTGACGGTGATGTTCAATATTTTGATGTAATAAAACTATATTCATTTGTCAAAACTCAGCAAATGGCACACCGGATTTGTACATTCTATTCATTACGCTTCCACTAAAATAAATAAATGAAAATATTGAACTCTGGTTAATGATATTCAGGCTGAAGTCTCTAGGAGTGAAGTGTACCAAGTTAATAACTAGGGATTAAACATGTCCAACCTATGCTAGATAAACTGCATCCACAAAAAGGGCATATAGATGATAGGATAGGGAAGTGGCTAGAAGGATATATATTTGTCAAGGCCAATATAGCAAAGTATTTATTATTGACTGCATAGGGTGTTATATAGTTCTTTCAAAAAAGTTTGAAAATTTTTATGATAAATGTTGGAGGATATACAGAATGGTAACAACATTAGGACAAAAGTTGTATTTCAAGGCATCCGGTAACTCATAAATTTGGTTAATGTGAAGTCTTTCTAAAATAACTTTTTTAATAATGTTGTGAATATTTTATCCTCCAGCATTGCTTTGAATCAGAATCTGCAAGACAAGTATAGTGTTTGTTATCTGTGTTCTTGAAAGAGACTCTCACTGTCTTTTTTGGCACAAAGTTTTCAGATAAATCTGGTTATATGAAAATAGAAATACTTGATACATTGATAATAAGGCTTCTCATTTTGTATTTTTAAACAGAAATGTCAAAGATATTCGAGGACACATGCTATTTCCTATGCAGAAGAAAAGCTATGCTATATAACATGAGAATATTTTAGGATTTATCTTTGCATGGCACTAACTCGGCTTTTTAAAATAAGATTTTTACTGCTGTCTTTTAGTTTAAACATTAGAAAACTTCCAGGACACAGTTTTCTCTTTCAAGGGAAATTCATTTTACAGATTTAGTCTGTGTTTCCATGAGATTATTAATTCTGACCTACAAAGAGAAGATAAAACCAGCTCTGTTCTCTTTCCAGCATTGTGCAAATATACAATATATGACTTGGAAGAATCTTCAAGATCATCTAGTTTATTGCTTTTCAAATTGCTTTCCTTGGACCCCTAACATGTGCAAAGGGACCTCCAAGTTTAACCTAGGGAGTTTTGGCCCCGTTTCAATTAGAAAAACTTCCTTTATATCTGTTTTATAGATTTGGGTTGTAAGATTCTGTTTGAAAAATATGTACTGCAGCAGGAAGAATGCATGCCTGGAAAAACTATTCATGTGATAACTTCCTTACTTAGATAAGAAAAATGAAGGTTAGAGAAGCTAAGTTAAATGATAGGAGGCAAAACAACTAAATAGTACCAGAACGCTCTTCTCCTGACCTTTAATTTAGTGCTCTGTCTCAGAAACTCCCCAAACCACTGTAACATTGTACTTCTCTTTGTTGTCTGTTTTTGCTGGATAACATCATATCCTCTGATCACTGAGAAAGATTAAGCTTCTACAGTGGAAATACAAAAACAAACAAAAAACCACAAAACACAAAAACAAACAACCCCCCCCCCGCCCAATTTTAATTGTTAACTAACACCATTTGTATTATAAGCGGTGCTGTTATTCTCAAGGCTGGCACACATTAGAATCACCAGAAAAATTTGCTTAAAAATATAGTCCTAGGCTCCCATACCTTGTGGTTCTAATGCAGTAGTATCAGGAAAGAGTTTAGGAATCTGTGTTTTTGGTATGAAGTTTTGTATAGGAATCCTCCGTTGTATTCTGAAGCTATTGATTTAAGGAACACACTTGTGATGGTTGGTGTTTCCCAAACCTGGCTGATAACAGACTTACCTGAAAAGGTTTTTGAAATTATGGATTACTTAGTTAAGATCTATTTACTCAGACTTTCTAAAACGAGACCCAAGTTTTATATTTTAAAAATCTTAAGGATGCAAAACAAGGAAGCATTCAAACAAAACCAATCTCTGTGGAGTTCTGATTTGGGAATCAACGTTAGTTGACAATATCGTATACCCATGGACATTCGTGCTAGCTTTCTGTGGAACAAAGCATGCTGTTTTTTTGTTTTGTTTTGTTTTAAGTTAGGTATCTCAAGGAGTCACATTGAATTGCACTTTCAGGACAAAGCCAACATCAGTCTACAAAAATTGGAGTGAACATTTTTTTAGGCAATAACTTTAACTTCCCTTTCACAATTACTATGTAGATTTATTATTATTATGCTTATTATTGTAACATTCTTGTCAATGAGTAAGCTTGGAGAACTTTACACTAGCAAGGTATATATATAAAGTAGGCAGACATTGTATGAAAAATCAAAAGCTTTTTTCCCCCTAAAATTAGATGAGAGAGAGATACACAAACAAAAAATAAAAAAATTTAAAAATCTGCATCTAGGACGGCAGTATTTAACTAGATAAATATGTACCTGTTCCAGTTGAGTTTCATTAGATAATGTATATCAGACACTGACTCATAATTTGTTTCCTCAAATTATTGCCAATGCTTCATCTGCACCAGAATCACCTGGGTGCATTTGAGAAATGAGGATTGCTGCATGGCAGCTAGGTCCATTGAGAGATAGTATAATTTAAGTGATAGAGGTGGGATGGGCACGGGGCTGCAGAGTACCAGCAACTAATTCAGGATGCAAGGGTCAAAGTAGCAGAAGGGAGGATTAGAGTGTTAGATTAGGGTTTCAACCAGTTGGGTCTGAAATACCAGCATAGCTAATTGCTAAATTATTTGCAGGGATGGAGATGAAGGGTGTGGAATGTTATCAATCTAGTTATTCCTTGTCAATTCTAGGGAAGAGTGGTACACTCAAGGTCAACGATGTACTTACTCTTGTACCCTCTCTTTCCTCAAAGAAGTGTATTCTTCTTCCTCTAATTACATGCCTGGAAACTCCTACACATCTTAAGATCTACTTAAAATGCCACATTTTTTTGTTTGTTTGATTTTCCCTGAAATCTTTCTACTTGGCATTTCTCTTAAATGCATAATTCTTGCTCATCTCTGTTATCCTAGAATTATATTAACCCTTGGTTTTAGCATTTTAGTTAAGGGAATGGGTCTGAAATTCTCCATTGGTACAATGGGGTTTTTTGACAGTACCCATGCCATACACGTCTTGGGGGATCAACTGGAGTAACCTATATAATGTGTCAGAACAGTATCTGTTATGTAGTAAGTGTTCTGCAAAATACTAGCCATTAATTGCTGCTATATAGCACTTATTACCTTGAACTAAAGCCACTGGCCTACGTCTGTCTTGTTAACTAAACGGCAGTTTTTTAAAGGATGGACATGTGCCTGAATTCAAGTGGAGAAAGCACCTAAGAAGAGTATACAACTATATTGAGTTGTATACTATACCCATAGTTGTTACTCGGTGAATTTGGCTAGATTTGATGGGAATATGAAAATAACAATTCCAGGGCAATGCTTGATAGTGCAGAATTAATCAGTGACAAGGGGAGTCAGGCATGGTAAGGACAACATTTTTTTTGACTGCATAAAACATTCACAGATGCTTTATGAAGGAGTCCTTTATGATGCCTATGTTTTTCTAGGACCTAAGCCACGTAGACTGTTCTTCTGTCTAAAGCCAGAATAGCTGCCAAGTCTCATATTTCACACATATCATATTTCATTATGATAATGTATTAGTTTGCTGGTGTTGCTGAACTGCACCACCAATGCAGTGATTTAAACAGAAATTCGTTGTCTCACAGTTCTGGAGGGTAGTACTCCAAGATCGAGGTGGCAGCAGTTGGTTTCTTCTGAGGGCCATGAGGAATAAGCTGTTTCAAACTTATCCCCTGTCCTGTGGCTTTCGATGGTTGTTGGCAATCTTTGGTGTTTCTTGACTTGTAGAAATATCACCCAATTGTCTGAATTGTCTGCTTTAATTTTACATGGCATTCTCCCTGTGTGTGCATGTGGGTATCCAAAATTCCCCTTTTCATAACGGCACTGGTCACATTGGTTTAGGGCCCACACTAACGGCCTCATCTTAACTAATCACACCTGCAGCAGAGCGATTTCCAAATAAGGTCACATTCTGGATGTTAGGACTCCTTACAAATTTGCGGTGGTGGGGGGTGGGAGGGGGGTACAATTCAACCTATAACAGATGGACTAAAAATTTTAATAAAGGGTATCCTATGTAAATAATTCTCTCTCTTCACATAATGTTACATTTGAAAACACATCAACTCCCAAGGTCATTTAACCAAGAATCATCGGAATTTCTCAGGTCTAGAAGGACATAACCAATTTTTTTCTGAGTATTTTCTTCTAAATATTCATATTCTCATAATAGCTTTGAGTCTGATCTCTGCTTTTATAAAAAGACTTAATGGACACATTTGAGTCCCAAGGAATTTCGCACAACGATAAAGAGAATATTTATTCAAGTATAATGAGAATATTTATTCTCACTAAGTGGCACTACTTTAATATAAATTTTGTTGAATGACTGGGCCAAGAGAATTATTAAGCTGCTATCACATAACATATATAGATAAAATATTTATCACAATATTTACCCAGGCAGTAAAAATATTTTTCTTAATAAATTTGGTTTAGAGAAGGAAAAGTACATTGAAAGTATATATTGATTTTGACATTTGATGTCCCTAGGGACACAATGCAGAACTGAGGAATATCAGATCAAAGTATGTTGCAGAAATTCTAGATAATTTCCAGTGAATACTGAAGTCAGTAGCCATAGCCTCAGAAACTTTGATGTGCCTCATCTATATGCAATCTTTTTTTCTCTTTTTTTCCTAAAAAGAACTAAACTTAATGAGTCTCTGAAAAAAGCTATGCTATATAGAAGACAAGGTTAGTTCGGTCGAAGATGTGAGCAATTATGTCATACTTGTTCTTGTTTTCCTTCTATAATATTCACAGGTGCAATCACAAAGATGAGAATTACAGTTATTCTATAAAACTTAAGGTGGGCATTAAAATTATCTCGATTTCACAAATAAAGAAATGGAGGCAGAGAGAAGGAGTGACAAATCCAGAACTTGGATTCCTGTTTCCATTTACTTACCCACTAAACCACATCTTTTTTTACTCGTACCAACAATTAATTTCCATAATTCCACTTGAACTGCTCATTCAACTGATGTGCAAATGCTAACTTAATGGGAAAAATAAACATCATAAAATTTTAACCATGAACTATTAAAGAGGTTCATCAATCAAATAATTATTGAACATTTACTCTGCCAGGCTTTGGGTGACACCTTAGGGAATAGCTATGAATGACACAGACAGCAAATGGGCTCTCAGGGAGTTAAATCTGGACTCAAGGAGGGAGGGGAGCAGTATAAAGGAAAACAAAGAAAAAAATAACTTCAGTGCTAAAAAGAAAGTAAAAGAGATGACATGACACAAAGTGTTGAGACAGAGAGATTGCTTGAAAGACTGGAAGAATATGATCTTAGAAGGTAAGATATTTGGGTGACACTTTGCTTATAAAACTCTGGTTATGAAAAAGACCTATGGTAGGAGTGTTCCAGGAAATGAGTGAGGAAAGTGAATAAAGAGGTAACTTGTTGGTATTCGCAACAAATGTTAGAGAACTCTGCACCAAGTCTCAAGATCAATTTCAGGAGATTTCATGAAATTTTAGGGAGACCTAATGATTGAGGGCTCAGATTATTTCTGCTTGTTCTCCATGCAGTGCCATGACAAAATTCCTAACAAGCAAAAATGGAAGGTCACCAGCTTGTGGCTCCATATCATTAGAATTGAGGGTTTTTAAAAGTCAAACTCTCCTTGGAAACCAATTAAGATTATATTTAGGTAATGGATAGAGGGTGATCTTTGTTATTTAAATACACAGGGGGAAGGAAGGAAAAATAAAATAAGATAAAAACAGAGAGGGAAGCAAACCTAAGAGACTCTTAACTATAGAGAACAAACTGAGGGTTGCTGGAGGGGAAGTAGGCAGGGGATGGGTTCAGTGGGTGATGGGTATTAAGGAAAGCACTTGTGATGAGTACTGGGTGTTATATGTAAGAGAGGAGCCACTAAATTCTATTCCTGAAACCAATATTATACTATATGTTAACTAACTTGAATTTAAATAAAATCTTGGTTGAGAAAAAAGTATTTCTTCACTTATAAAGCAATGCATTATCATATATAGTTACATAGCCTCTTTATAAATATATGAATAATTTTACATTAAATAAACTGACATCTGAACTTTTAATCTTCCTTTCTCTGTTTTACTTATTATTTCTCTTATAAATCTATCACTTTTTACCATACAATATAATTTGCAAATTTTGTCATTATTGTTTATGGATTTTTATTCTCTTGAGAATATGAGCTTCATAAATGCAGAGATTATTATCTGTTTTGTTCAGTAATGTAGAGTCCAGAAAAATGCTTGACAGAAGGTACTCAATAGATATTGAATAAGTAAATAGATTAATGAATAAATGAATTTAAAATGGTGTTTAGTGGCTACAAATTCAAAGTTATATATGTATATTTTTTGTGAGGGGTAGGACACCAGAAAGTGTGAATATTTTAGAGAGAATCCTATCGTTAAGTCAGGTCATCTATTAAGCTTTCTTAAGCCCTATCCATGATTAATCCATCCATGATTCTCTGTCACAGCCATTTAGTTTAACATCTACTTGTGAATGTTCTAAATATATACATACAAACACACACAAACATGTATGTAATACTCCAAGTAAATATTTTGTTAAATATTTTTGTTTTACATTAAAACAGTATTTTTTTCTTTTTATGAATCTCTAAAATGGGCATAGGCAAAATGGATGAACTTTAGATTTTTGGTAGCAATTTCTTTTTGAGATTTCTAAAATCCTAAAAGAATTTAGACTTAAAGGGAAAAAACTAGCTTAATTGGATTGACTATATTGACTATATTTGCTTTGTGAATGTGTAAATACATACCAAGACACCAAACACATGATTCACGAAAGGCTAGTACTATGGAGGAAGAAACAAGTCTTTAGCATGTTTACACTTGGAAACTTTAGTTTATGAAGTTTAAATGCAGTCTATGCCCATATAAAACAAGACAGTTCTTGCTTTCCCAAACACACAAGATAAATTTTATTTACTTTAGAATTACAACTACCCTATTAAACACTTTAATTTAAACTTAGTAGATTTTCAAAGTAAAGATAAATCATCTATAGTCAATGCGCTAAATCATTCATAGTGTAGCGTAGAAATAGGGAATGAAAACTAAACTTCAATTCATGCCTTTAACATGATATTTTTCCCTTTCTTAACTTCTCTATTTACAAAGACAATAAATGTATCTTAAGAAACTTTTACACTCTTTTACACTCTGGGACCCTGAGATCATGACCTGCTCTGAAGTCAGACACTCAACCTACTGAGACGCCCAGGTGCCCGCTTGAAGATTTTTCTATTCTGTTTATATATTTAGACTGCTTGGAGGTAAACAAATAAACACACCATTTTAATACTGCCATAAATGACCATGGACAGTCTTAGTCATCTTAAGCCAAACAGATTTTTATACTAGCTTTTTAGTTTCAATACCAAAAGACAGGTGATAATAGATATTAGGTGATAATCTGGAGCCAGATTATGGTTCTCTGAATTGTAGTATTGGATCACCCACTTAACAATTACATAATTTTAAGTGACTTAATATTCCTCTCAGTTTCCCCATCTGTAAAATGGGGTTAACAAATATAACCATCTCTTGGTGTTTTGCTGAGGATTAAATAAATTAAAGAAGTCTTAATTTAGAAGTATACCTGGATTTTTATTATCAGGATGCAGAGAGAGAGAAATGTTAATTTGTTTCTATAATTCTGGACAAGCCCTTCAGTTCTCTGCCTTTGTGGTTCTTCATCTACAAGATGATAATACTAGATCAGAATCCTCTGTTAGAAAACTGAGCAGATGATGCGCTCTCAATCTAAGAAGGTTTCGGGGCTCTTGCTCTTGTGCATTCAAATAGCTCTTGGGCATAGTGGAACTGGGTGAAAAAATGTATCTATGTGATACAGAGAACACTTAATAAAAAATATAGACACTACTGTGATATTTTAGGAACTTTGCAAAGAGAATATATAAAAGGAACTAGGGGTCCCAATATCAGGGACCGGTATTCATATCTGAAGGAAACTCATTGAGGGTGTGAGAATTGCCATCATTACCCAATTAACTTCTCCAATTAGGAAAAAAAAATAGCTGGTGTTTATGGGATATAGGGAATGGTGAGACATGCTCTTGAAATTATTTTATTATACCAGCCAGAATATAAGAAATGGCTAAGCATGTTTCAGCCTATTCAGAAAAGTCAGTTCTCAAATAAAAATAACTCAGCATTATTGGAGACCTCATTTTCCTCTTTCTCTATGAAACTAAAAGCTTATTACTCAAGAAGGCTGGCCACAGTGACTCCTTTGTGAAATATCTGTGCCAGAATAGAAAATTCCATCCCCTAAAAATGCCAACGGAGGCTATATGGTGTGAACTGAAGTACAACAGATGTTATGCAGGAAGAAAGAATGTCTCTGAACAGGCAAAATTGGGCAGGACAGCATCAGGCAAAATTAAACAAGTTTCTTTACTGAAACACTTATCGGGGCCTTCCATACATGCATGGCTACCATAATACCTGGTGCGTCCTGCATTTAGGGGAACAAAAAACATCTCACAGAAGTGATCACACTGTGGAAAATGATGATAGCAGAAAGCCATTTGGCTTTTTTGGAATCTGCACAATGTGCATTGAAGTTTCTCATAACCTTGGGCAAATTACCCACTGCTCTGAGCCTCCATGTTCTCATCCATAATTAGAGATACAAAATTTGTCATCATCTTCTTTCATATCTCGGATGCAAGTGACTCAGAAAGATATTGTTAACATTTGGAATCGACTTAAAGAAGGTATTTTATGATCTTTGCTAAATAAACACTGCACCTGAATACAGTCTAAACGAGCTTATTAAAATTTAACTGAAGTTCTCTCCTCTCTTTGCATTTCTTGACTTTTCTCATAGTTTGTGGCACAGATTGATTTTCTCCATTTTCACTTCTCTTCGGATGACTCAGATATCCACATCTGGAACTTTATGCACTCTCTAGGTCCAGCCTCATATTTTTGGCAGCCTAATCCAGAGTTCTTCCTGGCTGTTTAGCTACATCACTAATCATTTTAACTTTTTTATGTGTTCTATATTCCACAACCTTCTGTATATTGTAGTACCTTTCAATTCATCACATCTGCCCAGATATTCATTTATTCACTTAATACATATTTACTGAGAACTATGTTCGCCACTTAAAAAAAAAAAACTATTATAAATGAGGTAAATTCAGGCAAATAGATTAAAAAAGACATGAAACAAAGTATATGTCCATGTAAAAAACCTAGTAGAGTTCCAAAGACATAGAAAGGAATGAATTTATATAAATCAATGAATGTCAGTAATAACCATACAAAATAACTAAAATTACTGTGATTATTATTTATTAACATAGGGTTTTATTAATTTTAATCATGTTAATTACATATTAATAAAAATGCTATAGAACATTAAACAGGGGACTTAACATGGTTTCACCATCTGGTTAACTATTTCCACTCTTCTTTCTCTAATATCTTTATGCGACAAACAGAAAATCACTTAAAATATTTATATCTAATTTTATTGCTCCTGCCTTGCTGCTTAAAACTTTCTCAGAGCTCACCATCATAATTTTTAAAAATTCAAATACACACTCTACTCAACTTGTATTTGAGGCCTAATATCCTTTTTTTTTTAAGATTTTATTTATTTGTTTGAGACACAGAGATACAGAGAGAGAGAGAGAGCACATGAGCAGGGGGAGAGACAGAGGGAGAGGGAGAAGCAGGCTCCCTGCTGAGCCAGGAGCCCGACGTGGGACTCGATCCCTGGACCCCAGGATCATGACCTGAGCCGAAGGCAGACGGTTAACCATCTGAGCCACCCAGGTGCCCCGGCCTAATATCCTTTTTAATGTTCATTCTAGAAACCACTTTTCCCCTTTTTACTCCAAAAGCCTAGCATGCTCATGATGCCATGTCAACTCTCCTTCTCATACACAAAGGAGAAGTAGACGGCGTGGTGTTAGTACTCTAGTATGCTTGTGTTTGAAAATAGAGGATATCATAATTCAAAGGAAAATTCATAAGCAGTAGAATTGAGATACCATAAAAAGTCAGTAGGGGAGATATTTGGTTGGTATTAGGCCATACCACAAAAGCTTCTGTGTAAAGTTGTTTCTGCTAATTGGTACTTGGTAATGTGATTAATGGCTTTTTCCACAGAGAAAAGTTTCTCTGCCCCAAATGCCTCCAGTTGCCTTACTTAAACTGCTTTAAGATGCCAGCTCAAACCTTGCGATAATAGTGCACATAGGTACATTCTTCCCTTGTAAATATCCAATGACTTGAGTTCTTTGCATGGGACTTTACAGTATAAATATCCTTAATCATAGTTTACTACCTATGCTTCTATCATAAGCAATGATTTTGAGTCTTAAACATTCATATGCTTGATATTTAAACTCATAGCAAGTGTTAGAATTGAACTTTATAGTTAAACATTCTGCTTTCAAGTAAAGACTTTACTACTTCCGAGCTTGGGGTCGTGTGTAAATCACTTAGCCTCCCTGAAATTCAGCTTCTTCTTCTGAAAGTTAGGATTGTCATCATAACTATC
The DNA here is from genome assembly GCF_002201575.2 of Neomonachus schauinslandi. Lineage (NCBI taxonomy): Eukaryota > Metazoa > Chordata > Mammalia > Carnivora > Phocidae > Neomonachus > Neomonachus schauinslandi. The sequence continues at coordinate 33,578,351 of NC_058413.1, forward strand.
TCTTAAGATTGTTATGAAGATAAAATATAAAGAGAACATGAATGTGTTTTAAAGAGCTGGAGAAAAGTTAGATATATTTCCTGAAACAGAGGCTATATATTCCATTTTGTGTGTAGAATTTGGTATTGTGATTAACAGGTCCCCCAGGTTTTGGAGGCTGACGTCTGAATTCAAGCTCTAGTAACATCATTTGTATTCTATGATTCAGTTAATCTGTAAAGGAGATTAATAATAACCTGACCCATAGGTTTGTCATGTAGATCCAATGAAGTATATATGTAGAGCACTTAGCAAAATGCCTGGGACATAGTAAATAGTAAATGAACGTTAGATGTTGATGATGATGGATGAATGAAAATGCTAACAGATTTATTCCAAGTTCTGTGAGCATCGAGTATTATTACTTTGTTAGTTATGGGATACTCTTTCTAATAGTTATAATTCATTAGTAATCCACAAAAAATGCTTAGAATATGAAAAATATTTCAAGATTCTGCCAACTTTTATCTTTGAGTCATACTTAATTAACTCCATCATGTTATACAAAAGTATCCCTTCTCTGCTAAGCAAAATGCAAACTCCAGTCTTGGTCTTTTGGTCAAGACTAAATACCTGGGAGCTCAATATGTTAAGATGCGTAGTGGCTGACTTAGTAGAGAGATAAGTTATGTATTCACCAACAAAGACCTTATCTGTATTTAACCCAACTAATTAGACTTTTATGGGATTGTGTGTTGTTTTAAAACCAGTAGGTCGGTGTCTCTTCCTCTGGGCCTGACATACCAGCAAAGCTAACCTAAACTCCATTTCCTAAGCAGGAGGATAAGGAAATTAAAATCATGTTAAAAGGATTCACCACTTTTTGCACAGATGTCAAACAGTTTTCAACTTATTAGTCAAACACAATTGAGTTTGTCTGCCTTGATTGCTGTGCTGAAAAGAAATCTGAAATCTTGCAGAAATCAAGTGCCATGATTAAAGAGAGATGTTTAAGGACACCTGGGTGGCTCAGTTGGTTAAGCATCCACCTTTGACTCAGGTCATGATCCCAGGGTCCTGGATCAAGCCCTGCATTGGGCTCTTTGCTCAGCGGAGAGTCTGCTTCTCTCTCTCCCTCTGCTGCTCCCCCTGCTTGTGCTCTCTCTCTCTCTGTGTCAAACAAATAAATACAATCTTTTAAAAAAATAAAAAGAGGTGTCTGCCATGGGAACATGGAAATCACAAGTGAACTATGTAATCAAAATTTGTCACCTCTGATTTTTATAGCAGAGAATGAATAAATGGAAGTTTAGAGCTTCTTATAAAACACGGAAGAATAACTTCTTGATATCATCCACAAAAATATCCTCTATGAATGGGTTTTATTTCACAGTATTTGTCAATATTAAACGTATATCCCAAGGAAGAAAAGAAAGATGTACGGTTATACATTCAATATCATTGGGCAAATGATAATATTATAGAAAAATCCCAGCAGTGACTTTCATTTTAGAAAAATGTTTGTTTCTTTATGTTGTGGTTTTGTCTTTGTTTAAAATACATTATTTTTAGACCAGTTTTAGGTTGACTGTAAAATTAAGCAGAAGGTACAGAGATTTCTCATTTTCCATATACTCATGCTTCCTCTACATATGTCTTCCTCCATTATAATTTCCCATACCACAGTAGTCCCTCTGTTATAATCAATGAATCAGTATTACTGTTAAGTCAATAGCTTACATTAAGGTTCATTTCTGGTGAAATAGGAAATTACACAATTTTTATTTTGCTGTTTATACATGCATATGTATTTTACTCATATATAACATTGGAAACGCTGCACAGAACTATCTCAAATTAAAAAAATAATTTTGATTTACACCTATTCTGCTTAACATGATCTACCTTCTGCTTACTGATGAGGAAGGAAAGACTAAAAAGAAAAATATAAGTTGCATTACTTTCCATTTCCTTTTATGGGATCAGTTTCAGTGTAAGTGGCTTGTTTTAGTCTGTTGGGGCTGTTATCACAAAAATATTATAGATTATAGCTTCATAGCCTATGTATAGCCATAGGGGATTGTTTCTTTTTTGTGCACCGTACACACAATCTTCATTTGTGTTTCTGTGCCTTCTATGTCATATACTGCTTCTTCTGCTGAAAATGGTAACCATTTTCTCTGCAGGAAAGATAAATCAAGATAAAAGTATTGAAGATAATGAATAGAACCTCAGGGGCCTGTGAGACAATATCAAAAGTTCTCACATATCTGTCATTGGAGTGCCAGAAGGAAAGATATGAGATTATGAAAAAATAAAATAAAATGTTTAATGACATTATAGCTCAAAATTTCTCCAAAATGGAGATTACTTACAGATTCTAGAAAACCCACAAACTGTAAGAAGGATAAATATGAAAGGAACAATGCCTAGATACATCATAGTCAAACTGTTTAAAATTAAAGATGATAAGACAATCTTGAGACAACCAAGAAAAATGACAACTTACATAAAAATATAATTCAAAGGAATATGCACTTCTCATTAGAGGAGCCTGAAGACTGTGGAAAGAACTTTAAAATGCCTGAAATAACACTAAGTTCAGAATTCTTTACCAAGTGAAAATACCCTCTAAGAACAAAGGAGAAAAAAAGAACTCTTCAAATAAAAGAGCACTAAGAAAATTCATTGACAGCAAGTTTGCACTCCAAAAAATGATTATGGGTATTTTTAAGGCTTAAGAAAAATGGTAAAAGATGGAGATATAGATTTTCATTAAGGAATTAAGAACATTGGAAATGACAAATATTTATATAAGTGTAAAATATTATTTTTCATCTTAATATCTATAAAATATTTATAACTTTCAAAGCAAAAATTATGAAAATTTTTGAGGAATATATTGCACTAGATATGCTATACATGAAAACTATAGTATAACATGGTATGAGGGTAAATGGGCCTAGTGCAGGCAAAATTTCTATGTTTTATAAGAAGTGATAGATTATTAATTCTAAATAGGGTATGGATATAAAGCTTTATATAAATTTTAATCCCCAGAGCAACCAGTAAACAATTTTGCAAAAAGTTGTAGCCAAATATCAAATAAGTTAATTATAATAAAATTCTAGACATCATTTAAATAATCTAAAACAATATAGAAAAAGTCAAACTGAAGAACAACTTAAAAGGGGTAAACAAGAAAGCTAGTAATAAAATGGTAGACTTAAACCCAAACACATGAATAAAGTATCAGTCAGGGTTCTCCAGAGAAACAGAACCAAATGGGTTTTACATATATCTACCTATAGTTATATCCGTATTGATCTCTATGCCTCTATACTGATACTGATCTAGCCATAGATAAAGTACTTTTTGTTTGTTTGTTTGCTTGTTTGTTTGTTTTTTAAAAATTGGCTCATGAGATTGTGGGATCTGGCAAGTCCAAAATCTGTAGGACAGGCTCAAAAGCTGGAAACCAAGGTAAGAGTTAATGCTGCAGTTTTAGGCAGGATTTCTTCTTCTATACGAAACCTTCATTTTTGTTCTTAAGACCTTCAACTGATTGGATGAGCCACCCATATTAGTCATACAAATTCATTTACTTAAAGTCAACTGATTATTGATGTTAAACACATCTAAAAATACATTCACCACAACACATAAATTAGTGTTTAATTGACAAAGTGGGCACCATAGCCCAGCTAAGTTGACACATTAAGTTAACCATCACAAATAATTACAGTAAACATTATTGGACAAAATACTCTAGTTAAATGCAGAGATTGCCAATATAATTTTTTTTAAAAGCAAACATTCTATCTAAAAGTTATGTACTTCAACTGTAATAATATAGATCATTTGAAAATATATGGATGAGGGGCACCTGGGTGGTTCAGTCAGTTGAGTGTCCAGCTCTTGATCTCAGCTCAGGTCTTGATCTCAGACCCGTGTTAGGCTCCGCTCTGGGCATGGAGCTTACTTAAAAAAAAAAAAAAAGTAAGAAAATATATAGATGAACAGGTTATACCAAGCAAATATCAATCATCAAAGACTAGAGTGGAATGTTAACATCAGATGATTTAGAATGGAGAGAAAAAGATAGCTATTTAATAACAAGAAGACCAATTTATCCAGGAGACATAAAAACCATCAAAGTGTTTGTGTCTAATAAAAAAGCTTCAAAATACATGAAGCAAAAAAACATTAGATTTCATATGGAGAGAAAATTTACCAATAATAGATATTTTACATCTGTCTCCCCACAGTTACTAAGATAACTAAACAAATAGTAGACAAAATATCAGTAAAACAACCACCTCAAATTGCATGATAATCATGAGACTCTATTCACCCAACAATAGCAGAGTACACATTATTTTCAAGTGTATGTGGTATGTTCACCCATATGCCATTATGTTAGTCCAGAAACTAGTCTTATTAAATGTAAAAGCTTTGAAATCATACAGAGTATATATTATCATCTAATAAGGATAAAATTAGAAATCACTAGTGTATGTGATTGCATTCAAAATTTTAAGAAAAGTCCAATAAATGTAAGTAGAAGGAAGAAAACAATAAAGAACAGAAATCAATAAAGTAGAAATCTGGCAAACAATGGAGAAAATTAACAGAGCCCAAAAGTTGGTACCGTGAAAAAAAAAATATTGATAAACACCTTCCAGGTTGAAGAACAGAACGTGAAAAGGAAAGCAACTTACCAATACCAGGAGGTGTTACCACAGCAAGTAGCTCAGATAATAAAAGAATTATAAGGGAATAATACTTACAATTTAAAGCCAATCTACTTCCATGCCTAACTAAAGCGAAACACAAAGTCTTAAAAAGTACAACTCACCAAAACAGACACAACAGGCCTTCAAAGGATTCAAAAAACCAGTCTGTCTCACTGAAGATTGATACTGGGTTTACTATATTCCACAATGACTAAGTTTCTCCTTTTCAACACCCACAGGGGCTCTTAATTCTGCCCCGAGTCTATATATCCTGTTCATATCTTTTACTAACTTTATATGCTTCCATTATTATTCAATGTTTTGGACAATAGCGAAACACATGTGTGTTGAGCATTATATATATATATATATATATATATATAGGGGACTGTTGCTATGCACCAGACATGTACAAATGTTTCACAAGGCACGTAGCCATCACTACAACCAGTGTTGTGCTGGTAAACAACTTCTCTCCTGGTGGTTTGTAGTGTTTGTCATTTTCACGGTGAAAATGCCCACAGCGTGGTCAGTTTCAATCCACCAGTGGTTTAAAGATCAGCTTGCAAATTTCCTGAATATTTAATAAAAGGCTCTGATGAATGAGTACAAGTAAATTCCAGCAGAGCAGCAATGCAGCCCTGGGGGATAGATAAAATTATGACCCTCATTTTGTAAATAACGAAAACTGAAGCATAGAATGGTTAAGAAAATTACCCAAATTTCCTCTGTTGGTAAACAATAGAATTGTGTTCAAACCCAAGTCACTGAATCTTTTTGCAGCTGAGTGACTCTGCCCACTCTGGGAGCAGTACTGCCTTACAGGATTTCTTTTTCTGGATGTGACCTCTTGGGAAACAGGAACTTACCTACTCATTTTTGTATTCTTCACAGGGCTTTCATTATTCTGCACCTTATTCCAAGCTATTTTAAATACATATATGAGTTAATTGAAGGGAAAATGTGATTAAGGATGAACTCTGATTTTATGCTTGCTTGTGAAGCACAATAAACTTGAGAGATCTTCCATTGACAACTATTAGAATCTTGGTCAAATATCTGTAATTTAGGAATTCACTATCACAGGCAAAGTAGTAGCATTATCAGTTTTATAATCAAACCCCAAACTAAATGCTGAGAAAATTAACAGTATTGTTTCTGGGTTTCTTTTTTTCTCTGTGTTTCAGGTGGTCTTAGGATAACTGCAGAATGTATGGTTGATAGCGGAGACTGTCTTAAGAGTCTTTAGATATTAATATTAGTAAACTCACAGATTGTGTGGCCACCCTGCCGGTGATGGGCTCAGGTCTGCACCCAGAAATGGTTCAGGTGATAAGGCTAAGATGCCACACACATAGAGAGGGTATGAAAAGGTTTATTTTTTGTATAATGACGTTTCTTAGGAGAGTAAGGCAGCCATTCACATTGGTCCTAAATAAACTAGATGACAGGGGGGAGTTGTGGCTTTAGTATTTTTGTTATTAGAGGTGGGACTGGGTAAAACTTCTCTTGCTTACATGGTAGGGTTAACGTGGTTTGAATTCCATGCTGGTGCCAAGAAAGGAGTGTTTGAGCTTTCTTCTTGGCTTCCTTATATGTAGGATAAGAGGGAAAGGCGGCAGGTGGAGCCTTGGAATATCACAAATAGAGTCAGAATCTTTATTACATCACACTAATCTGAATTGAGAAGGAAATTTCCCATGTAAATGCAACTTGTGTTTATGAAATGTCTTACAGGAAGACAAAGGAAAAATGAGGGAGAAATTGGAAACAAGACAATATATATAAGCCTGCTGTTTAAAATTCCCATACTTAATTCTGAACAGGATTTCTACATTCCAATCTGTTGGCAATATTTGAATCAACCGTTATAGGGTTTTCTTCTTCTTCTTCTTTTTTTTTTCCCCCAGAGCCTCTACTTCTTAAGAAAAGGTGATTACATTGTGAACACTTGGATAATCCAGGATATTCTCCCTATTTTAAAGTGAACTGATTAGGAAGGAGCTTAATTCTATCTGCAAACTTAATTTCCCTTTACTACGTTACATGACATATTCATGTATGAATTAGGATGTGGGTAGATTTGGATGTCATTATTCTACCTACCACAAGCGTGCATGGAAGGAGGGCAGATTCCGGCCGTTTATGCCCAAAGTGAGGCTCCTCAATGGGCAGTGTTTATGCTAATGTTCCCCATTGCAATGGTGGTAGCTTTCTCTGAGCCACACTACACTGTGAGTACTGTTCTCACTGGTCTTCATTCTTAATTTCTTTCACAGTTTTCAGGTCTGCATTGCTTTCTGAGGTCTTTCTCTGCCTACTCCTGTTTCCCCCTCTACCTTTCACAGGTATTACCTCCAATAGTACTTTCAAAGATCTTATTTATTTATGTAGAGAACGACAGCACGGTGGGTGGTGAGGGGCAGAGGCAGAGGGGGAGAGAGAATCTTAAGCAGACTCCCCACTGAGCACAGAGCCTGATGCCACAGGGCCCATCTCATGGCCCTGAGATCATGACCTGAGCCAAAATCAGGAGTCAGACACCCCTAAATCTTTTGTACTTTTAAATCTATCTTGGTGTCTGTTTCATGGAAGACCCAAACTGACGAAACAAATCTTGAAAAGTTATCAAACCAACATGAAATAATTCATTGTTTCCAATCTAAAGAAGGATACTGGTTCTTGGCTTAGATACTACTTCATAAATTCACTTACTTAAACATACTGATAAATACACATTCAAAAGTTCACCATCAAATTAGAAACATGATGGGTAAATATTCTGTACATTACAATTATTAGTAAAAGTTGATCAGCCTTACTCAAGTTAAGTATTAAGTAGTAACTGATAGATCATATTGAGTAACGAACAGTATCATCTTGTCTCAATGACAGGCAGTGGTATAAAAACTAAATCTACTTTCTTCAAAATAAATCAGTGATCACCAGAGTCAATATGTTAGCTATGTTACATATGCTTACAGATAATCAGACCTGACTAATCTGTAAGGTAAGGAGGCTTAATAATTAACAATTTAACCTAAAAAAATATATGTATTTCCAAGAACCACTGCAGACTTTTTTAGGAAAGACATGCTTTGAAGAAGGAATAAATTTGACCTGTATGCACCATTTAAAATTGGCTACTGGCCCAACCTGCTTATCTCCAGGCACACTCTCTGATAGTACCTGATTGAGATTGCAAGTGGTTTTGGTGAGCAGAACTATGTTTCTGCTTTCTCTGGCTAACTAGCAAGCCATTTACAGTAAAGTGGCACCCTGGCCGAGACCCGTGAAAATGTGAATGTGCATACACCTGGGAGTTCAGTGGTTGAGAAGGTACAGACACAATGGCTGCACTTAAAGAGCATCTGGTGACTCGCTGCTGTTCTTTTCAAATGTGTAAAGTCTGAATGTCACTAACGAGCAAGGTCAGGTAGGTTATAGACACTTTTATAAACAGCAGCTATTTGAGGATAAGAAACTCTGGGACTGATCAGTTCAGTTGATGAAGTCTTTTTATTTGGACCCTAAAGAGGACTTTTGGCTCAAATTCATCCATCCCGAGGAGCAGTGAAAAGCTATTTTCTTGTCATAGCCATTTCACACCTAAACTTCAAAGTTCGCTTGTGACCTTGTCAAGGCTATAGTAACTACCCTGTAAAATATCCAAACAATCAACTACTGGCAGTAAAAATTAAAGCTATTCTGTGATTAAAATAAAGCAGTACAATAGGGCTGTTCATAAAATTAGATATTTTTGTGTTAATTGTTGAAAAGCTACTGATACAGCTAGCTAGTTTCAGTAATACTTTTACAATTACTAACAACAAAACATACATGACTAGGACTTTATAGTGTATCAGGCAAAATTTTATCAATTAACTAACTTAATGTTTGCAACCACCTTCTGGAAACTATGAAAAACAGTAAGACTAGAACATCAGAAAAGGAACAAAGAGAAGGACCAATGCCAAGAATGTGATCCCAATGTCATGACCTTGACTACTACAACAGAGCTTCAGCAAAAAACTGCAAAAACTTCAGAGCAGTTCTTCAGAGCAGAACTAATGCCTTAAATTTTGATCACATCTCTCAGGTAGGCTGAAAATCTGATCAGAAGGAAGGAATTATTAAAAACAAGACAATAGGTCCACAAGGAGTCACTTATGCCAAACCTCACGTCACCAAACCAAGACAGTGACAGATTAGGCTCTCCCAGAAGTGGAAACTGAAGCCAATTGATTAGGAACTGCCTGATCAGCACTAATTCCTTAATCTGCCTGATAGACCGCTGCCATCTATCTCCTAAAAGAAACTGGTCTTGCAATAACCAATCTGCGTTTTTGCCTACTATATCTTCCTTGTTCCCAATCCCTTCTGCAGATAAAAGTCTTTTGTTTTATTTTGTTGTTGTTGTTGTTTTAAGATTTTATTTATTTGAGAGAGGGAGAGAGAGCACAAGCAAGGGGAAGAGCAGAGGAAGAGGGAGAAGCAGGCTCCCCACTGAGCAGGGAGCCCGAGACGTAGGGCTCAATCCCAGGACTCTGGGATCATGACCTGAGCCGAAGGCAGACGCTTAACCAACTGAGCCACCCAGGTGCCCTAAAAGTCTTTTGTTTTGTTCAGCTCCTTGGAGCTCCTTTCTATCTGCTAGATGGGATGCTGCCGGATTCATGAATCATTGAATAAAACCAATAAGATCTTTAAAATATACTCAGTTGAATTTTGTTCTTTCACAAAACAAACTTATTTCCATTGTACATTTAAAAATTTATTAATGCTATTAACTGTGCCTCCGTTTGTTAACTGCTTCCCTTCTTATCTCTATAGACAGCATCCAAATCAGATCACTGTGAAAGTTAAATGAGTTAGAACTAGGGCTGGACCAAAGTAACTGCAAAGTAAATATTTATTGTCATTTATTATTTTTACTATTACGTATAAAGATAAGAAAAAAGACAAAAATATGTTGGAAGGGATTATTTTTTAATTTGCAGTGCTAAGTAGAGGTATATGAATCCATACAACATTTTAACATTTAGTTTAGAATTTAAAATTAAGGCAAATATTTCCAAACAGTGTAAATGAAGCCATAGCTGTAGAAACTCCCCATTGATAGGAACTTTCTTTGCTTTTTCAAAAGCGATAATTAAGAGGGTTTTTTTTAATGATTAAACTATTAAAGGTAATGGAGAAAACCCCCAAATCATTACCTTAGGAGTTATTTATTGCATAGCTATTAACACTCTTTCTTTCTTTCCTTCTTCCTTTTCTTTCTGTCTTCTTTCAGAGAGAGAGAGAGCAAGAGAGAGTGTGAACAGGGGGAGGGGCAAAGGAAGATGGAAAGAGAGACTCTTAAGTAGCCTCCATGCTTAGCACGGAACCCCACTCAGGGCTTGATCTCACCACCCTGAGATCATGACCTGAGCTGAAATCGAGAGTCAGACGCTTAGTGGACTGAGCCACTCAGGCACCCCTCTTTGGTATTTAGACTTTTAAAACTAAACTTTACATGTGATTGCATAAAATATTCCTTTTTTTGTATGTTTGCTAACTACTCAACTTTTAGGTAAATATTTCACTACACACAATGCTTATTAATGCCAAAATCATAGTGTAACTATTCCTTAATGGAGAGTAAGTCATTTACTAACCCTGAGTTCCTTGGTTTTGATTGAGAATATTTTTGATTAATTTGTCTTTCTATACATTTCTCTTTACAGTCTGTGAAGGGAAGGAGTTTTGTAGGAGAAATATAAAATTATTTTCATTTGTAGAAGGGTATTTATGCTGATGATCTTTATGCATTTCCATGTCTCCTTCTTGGGGACAATTTTCCATGTTAACATAAACTAAGATTACTTTTGCCACCTAAACAGAGAGATTAATTTGAATGATATTTTTTATAAGGTGACAAACCTAAAGATAAAAAAAAAGTGCATGAGAGTGTTTACCTGGGAACATAGACCAAGTTAGATATTAAGAAACTATTCTAGGTTGGTGCTGCAAATTACTGAGAAAGATTATCTCAGTGGCTTCAGTCCCATTCTTTAAGCACCCAAGGCCATCCCCCTAGTTTGCCTGAATCCCTTTGCTTGCAATACATCCTTTCCTCTACAGTTGTCCACAACTTTATTTGTTCTCTTAAAGCTGCAAAACTTCACCTTTCAGTTCTAAAACTCATTTAAACTGGGATTCTCTCTATAATCATTTGTTTTCTCCATTCTACCATTATATACTTGGAGAGAAAATGGAGCATATGGGTTAAGTTCCCTTTCTAGTATCAAACAGATGTGGGTTTGAATTTTAGCAAGTTGTGTTACATTGAACAAAAACAAAAATTATGATGACAATGATGATGTTGATGATGACAGATATAAGTAATAACAATCTCACTGAGGCAGAGTTAAAATGTTGGAAGGTAACTATGTGTGAGATGTCAGGGATATAATTGAAGTTAAAATGTGTTAAGATTGTTATGTTTTGGGGGGAGGGAGACATAGGCAAATTTTAGATTTTAAATTAAGTATTAACATTAAAAATTAAGAATATCACTAATAAAATAAAAACGGAATCCATAACTTTCAAAGAATTAAAGAGAAAATACAAAATAAAAACTTTAAAAGGGCAAAGTGTATTAGAGTTTTCAGAAAAGCAGTACTGATAAGACACATAAGTGTGGGCATGAGCACATACACACACACAGAAAGAGAGGGATTTACTATAAGGAATTGGCTTTTGTGATTATGGAGGCTGAGAAATTCCAAGAACTTCAATCAGCATGTTAAAGACCCAGGAGAGCTGATGATATACATCTTCCAGTTGGAGTCCAAAGAGTCAATGATACAAGCTTCACTCTGTGTCCAAAGACAGTAGAAGACCAATGTCCCAGCTCAGAGACAGGCAAAGAGGAGGGAGAAAATTCTCCTTCCCTCAGCCTTTTTGTTCTGTTTGGGTCTTTAACAGATTCAGTGAGGGTCACCACATTGGGAAGGGCAATCTCCTTTACTCAGTCTACGAATTCTAATGTTAATCTCACCCAGAAACACCTTCACAGACACACTCAGTATAATGTTTAGCCAAATATCTGGTGACCCTGTGGCCCTGTCAGATTGGTAATAAAATTAATCTTCACAAAAATGAAATATCCTGTGTCTTGACTTATAAAATTATATAATTGTGTCAATACATCAAAAGTCAGCACGATGTGCATTTAATATTGATGCACTTTCCATATAGTATACTTCAATTTTTAAAAAATAAAGCAAGAAAAAAGAACAGAAAATGTATTGAAAAGGTAAAACAAATGTAAAATAACATGATAGAAATAATTACAAATATGACGGTACATTTGAAATGAATAAAATCCCATCTAAAATACATAAAGTTTTGGGGCGCCTGGGTGGCTCAGTCGTTAAGTGTCTGCCTTCAGCTCAGGTCATGATCCCAGGGTCCTGGGATCGAGCCCTACATCGGGCTCCCTGCTCAGCAGGAAGCCTGCTTCTCCCTCTCCCATCCCCCCTGCTTGTGTTCCCTCTCTTTCAGATAGATAAACAAAATCTTTTTTTAAAAATAAAAAAAAGCAGGGGCACCTGGGTGGCTCAGTCGTTAAGCGTCTGCCTCCGCTCAGGTCATGATTCCAGGGTCCTGGAATCGAGCCCCGAATCGGGCTCCTTGCTCAGCCAGAAGCCTGCTTCTCCCTCTCCCAATCCCTCTGCTTGTGTTCCCTCTCTTGCTGTCTCTCTGTCAAATAAATAAATAAAATCTTAAAAAAAAAATAAAAAATAAAAAAAATAAAATACATAAAGTTTAGATTGGATAAAAATAAATCCAGCTATATCTTATTTGCAAGAGATACTTAAGATGTAAGTTTACAAAGTAAGTTTGTGAATTAAAGAATGAAAAGAGGTATTTCTTGCAATACTAATCAAAAGAATGCTGGTGTAGTGTTTGAGAGCATGGACTTGGGAGTCAGACTGCCTGGATTTAGAATGCTTGCTCTTGCAAATTCTGTCAAAATGGTCAAGTTACATATGTTCATCATCTGTATTGGAGGATTTTGATAATAATAAAGCCTATTCATCATTTTATTGTGAGGATTAAATAAAATGATACATATACAGCAACAAAAAATGTTTGGCACATAGTAGATACTCAAAAATTGTTGGCTATTATTATTGTTTTGGTTAGGATTATGGTCATCATCAAATGAAATAAAATTTATAGCATCATTAGATATAAAGAGGCCATATATATATAATGGATATTTTTCAATTCACTAGGTAGATGTAGAATTCTAAACATGTATGGACCTCTTATTACAGTTTCAAAATATAGAAAAGACAGAATTAAGCAGAACAATTCAAAAATCCATTACAAAAATAATTTTAATGTTCCTGACTTACTACCTGATTGACTAAGAACAGACCAAAAAATAAGGAAGTTTATAAGATATTTGTGGAAAAAAACTTATTAATAAGCTTGGTCTAATGATACAGAGATTCTCTAATCTAACATTAGAAATTCATACATTTAAGTAAAACATTCATAGAAGTTATATAAACTGATCATCTATTAAGCTAAAGAAATTCTGAATCCTCTATAAAGCACTGATTAAATATTACCCATTTTCTGGACCCAATAAAAATAACAGAAAAAAAATTTAAATAATAAGATAGAGAAGTAAATATAGGATTAAATTTTTTAAATGTTCTAACAATTTATGATTCAAGTAAATTGTAGTGGAAGTAAAATAAAGACTAGATGATATTGAAAATGCTAAATGCCTTTTATTACTCTACAGTATTTTTTCTCTGGAATTCAGGGAAGACTTTCAATTTCTGAATTCAGCAATTCATTGTTTCAGGGAAGTTCTGCATTTTATTTTGAAATTCTTCCATGATATAATTATGTACTTTCTGTTTCATTCATTCTGTTGTTTTATTTAAAAATATCAATTATGGTACTTTGGTATTACTTTCTATCATCTGTATTTCCTATCTATAATATGATAAATATTTAATTTATCATGTTTTATGGGTATATGTTCATTACAGACTAGCAGTAATTCAGTCTGGTCATCAAGGAAACTCTACTATTCACTTGGCTCTGCTTCTGAGCCTTCCCTCTTATAAGGGACCATTTTTGCACTACTGGGAAACTCTTCAGATTACGGTTTTGGATTGTATCTGCTTTTCAATTTCATCTAAAATATTGTTTCCATTTTATGTTTTCAATTGATATTATTAAAAAGTTCATGCCTAAAAATGTTTTACACATCATCTTTGATGAGATTCCATCCTCTCAAATTTGACTCTGTAAGATAAGATGTTGGTTTATTTTTCCCCATGAACTTACACTGCAGGTCAAAAAGAAATTTAACACATTGTTCAAACTATATGAGTGTGCTGAAATTGTCCACAGTATATTGTTGTTGAGACAAATATACTTTCACTATTAGTATTTGCTGGAAACCAGTCTGAGACACAGGTATGTTGAACTGTAAAACTAACTCCTAAAGTTGAATTTTTACCTCCATTATACAGTCAACATTAGTGACCTGGATACAGGCTTTGAGTTGAAATAGACCTTAAAAAAATTTAAAACCAACTTTAAAATTCATGATATCTTACCTGCTTTCTGCATTCATATTAACAAAATACCTATTATTTAAAATATTACTTTAAGAATATAATGTGTGTCCTTCAGTCATAATAGCAAAAACGATATTTATGTTTGCTTCTAAATCTTACATTCTGTTAACAGTATATTAAACTTTGCAGATTATTCACTTTTAAAGATAAAGGAAACAAAGGACATAAAATTATCTCTTGTAGATCATCAAGTTTTTGCATTCAAAATTTGGACTTATTTTGATTTTTATTATTTGTTGACTTATTTTTAAATAATATATTACCTTTGTCAGGAATAAGTAGCTTAACAAAGGTTTGTCCAATATTTTTAAAGAGACATCGAAGAATCACAGAAGCATAGAGAATAAGCACAAATTACCTCGAACCATAACCAACAAAGCCCAATTATTGTTTACTACCCCATTAATCCTGAAGTTTTGTTGTTTCTTTCCAATTACCTGATTGCAATGTGTTCAATTTTATGAACCTCGTTTTGTTTATTAGCCAAGTACGAGCAGTCATAGGGTTGGGAACCCTCCCGCCCCTGGATGCCACCAGGGGGCAGCGCAGGCTGTGGCTCAGGCAGCGACCTGATGTCTGGTGTCTGGTCCTCTGGCTCTGGTGTCTGGTCCACGAAGGGTTAACTCAGCCCACCTCAGACCAGTGGGCCCACTTGGGTCCAGCCCTTCTTTGTGCTTAAGGAAGGGGGAGGGGTGGTGAGGTCAGGAGCAGGCCAGGCTGAGGAGGGCTCTGGTGGGGAGGCTGGGGGAACGGGAGTCAGTAAGAAAATTCCTGCAAAACATCCAATGTACTGCTGTTATAGAGTAATGGTTCAATAAATAATAAACAAATATAGCCATAGCAGACACAGTATCAACAAGAAGTAGAGAGAAAGAAGACAAGCAGGAGGAGGAGAATTATATTATCCATCTTGCATTGTTTAGTGAATTCTTGTTTTGCCCTTTAGAACTCAATTTCGGTACCGCATTGTTTATGAAGTCCTCATGAAATACAGAATAGAGACCATCTTCACTCTGTAAGAATTAATCTCTTTTCCATGTTTCTTACACATTTTGTTGTTTAGCGATTTTTTTTAAAAATTTCACATAATCCTTTGATTATTTGTATATATCTTTGTTTTCTCCAATAGACTGAATTACAGGAGGACAGGAAATTTTATTAAATAATGTTTGATCTCCAACATTTGGCACATTGGCTAATACATTTAATGGCCAGTAAATGTAGATTTGCTCCCTTCCTTTCTCCTGACTAAAATCAGATGACACAATGGAAATCAGTTATGAACCTTGGTCTTTGATCAACACTTCTTGGGTGCATGGTTTGGTAAATTAAATTCAACCATCATATTACCTTAATTTGTGACTATACAAAACCTGATGATACAATTTTGTAGTTTTTATGACTGTGTTTGAGATTTTTTAAAAACTGAAATAAATAGCAAGATATGCTAACAGAACAAAATGCACATGGTAATGTTTGTTTTGTGGTACTATATGGAAGCAAAAAAGTCCACTGAATAATCCCTGAATGTTGAAAATCCGTGCATGGTTTTTGGGGAGAAGATTCTATGCTGAGGACATAGTGCGTGACAGAGCCTAAGGCATCACTAAGTTTGATATGCATTAGAGGAGAAAAGAAGGTCGACTGGGCTGAACTCAGAGGAGAAAGTGTCAGAAATGAGCTGGCAGATAGACAGGTATCGTATCATTTCGGGTTTATAGGCCAAAGTAAGGAATGAGATTACATTTTAAGTGCAAATGGAAGCCATTGTAAGGTTTAAAAAATGTATGCGACATGAACAATTTAGATCATGCAGACTGCTTTATGGAAGAAAGTCAATTCTAAAGACTTGAGTTGTGTCTTCATAAACACTATAAATTATGAATAACTTAAATAACTGCACATTTCCTTGAACAAACATAATCACACACCAGAAATTTGTAGAAGAAAATATCAAGGAGATTTTAATCTACTTAAATTACATTGTGTTGGTTGTTTTATTGGCCCAGCAGAATGACTATTTCAAAATGGTGTCAAGTGTCAGCTATATAACTTATATATATGACAAAAATAGATTTATTGCTTACAGGGAGAAGACTACCTCAGCAGAGCTTTGAGTGTCTCTGAGGTGGGAAAGTAAGATCTGAATTAATTCAGAATTTGAACTTTGGTTTAAGGCAGGCCTTTCAGTGTAGGGGTTTGTGGGTGGAATGTGAGGGGTGGGGGTGGACTCGAGTTAGATTAAGGTTGAGTAAGGATTATGATATAATAATGACAAAGTCTTCTAGACAAACAGCAAGAACAAACCTGTAATTGCCCAAGTTGGGTTAATTACTTGTTACAGAGAGACAGAATGAATGCACACCATGGAGAACAAAGGAGCCTCTCTGTAAGATGTTAGGAATGATTTATTATAGGATGTGGGCTTGTATTAGATAATTTGGGGGAGGACCAAAAAAAGAGCAGTTCTGCATGGGATTGTATGCTTTCAGGAAGTGGGGATAATTATGTGATAATCTTAATAACCTTATCTAGAAAGAGAAGACAAGATTGAGGTTAAAATTGTAATTGGTAAAGAAAGTTTTGACTTCTTTACAGACTCAAGACACTTTGGTCCTCTTTTGTCCTGATTTATTACGGTCAAAGAATGTCCTTTTCTGAGATTGATGTTCTATGAAGTTGCTTATGTTCAATAAGAGAACATCTAGATCTAGCTGATAGTACCAGGACAGATCCTAGATCTATGAGGGGCTGCCTTTTTGTTTCTCAGTAGATTAGGGTTAGTGAAAACATCAAGGTGGTGGTTTCAAAAAAGCCTTAGGTCACACTCTACCTGGTAAGGCTCTCTACTGAAGACCTGTTGGATCTTTTTTAGGATCCATTCTAATTTGGGGGAAATTTTTATAATGAGTAATGAAGACAATTACCTGGGCAACAGTCTTCCGGAATCGTCATTATGGTAATGAAGACAAAGGAATGCTAAAATCATCCTAATTTGTACACCAGCTCTATGAGAACAGCTGGGGGGGGGGAGAGCTACCTAGTTTTTATCTTCAGTAATCGATAACTAATACGTATTGAATAGAAGAATAAACACCTCTGCAACTACCTTGTAGAATAGTTTTTATCATACAAATGAGAAAACCAAGTCTGGAATGGATTATGATAATGTGCACCTTGGGAGAGGTGAATGGAGCAGCAGATGTGGCCAGAGCATCTCCAAAGACTTTTATGCCTCAAAGACCCTGGAAATGCCATACTTCCCAGAAAACTTAAGCATTTGAGCTTATTTTTGAACAACATTTGGCTTAAATAAAAATCAAACTTAAGGTATTTGTTTTGAGTAGAAAAGGAACTAATGGAAGAAACAATAAAATAATTTGCATTTGTCTTTTGTCCCAAGTACAAGTCCTCAGGGATTGCCTGCTGAAGAGCTGATATCTAGGGACACATAATCTGTTTCTCACTTAGCCAAAAGCAATATAAACCTTCAGAGAGTTTAAACAAAGCAAAACAAAAAAGCATAAACATGTTTTATTTTCTATTTCCAGCCAAGTCAATTTTTACCTAAAATTACAGATATTAGAAATTATTAGGGCTTTGCTTAACAACCAGGCATATTTAACATGTTGGTAGAGAAACTAAATCCTCTGAGTTTTCTGAGGAATCTTAGGAGATGTAGATCTTTCCTTTGAAAATGACTGAAGGAAGATAAAATATAAAATTAATTGATTAAGGGGCAAAATGGAAATTACACTGTTTCAGCCCCAATGTTCTAGGTAATGTGAATTTGGGCTTCTGATCTTTAATGTTTATTAGAGTAAAAGAATGGAAAAACTCAAAAAACAGTAAGGTTGGTGCTATGGACTGAATTGTATTTCCCTAAAATTCATACGTTAAAGTCCTAACCCTCAAAGTGACTATATTGGAGATAGGCCTTTCAGGAGGTAATTAAGGTCAAATGAGGTTATAAGGATGGGGTCCTAATTCAGTATGATCAGTGGCCTCATAAGAAAATGAAGAGAGATCTCTCTCTTTCTTCATACACACATACATCATGGAAAGGCCAAGTGAGTACACAGCAAGAAGGCAGCCATCTGCAAGCCAGGAAGAGAGCCTTTATCAGAAACCAATTTTCTTGCATCTTGATTTGGGACTTCTAGCCTCCAGAACTGTGAGAAAATAAATCTCTGTTGTTTAAGCCATGCAGTCTCTGGTATTTTGTTAGGGCGGCCTAAACTGACTAATCTAGTGGGCTTTGGAATTAGATTCCTGGTCCTGCTCTCTTTACCTTATGCTTAAATCTGGACAAGTTACTTAATCTCTTTGTGTTTAGTATCCACCAGTAAAATGCAAATAATAAAGTATGTTTTGTTGTGTGTTTACGAGAATCAAATAAGATTATTTGGTTTCTGGAACATGGTAGATGTTCAATAGCTGTTATATTTCCATCAGCCAAGTGACAGATAGTTAATAATGTGGTAGGAACACAGGACACAGGTGTGGGAAAAAAATGTCCCATGCTGTGATGAAGTTTATTGGATCCTATATTTCTCAGTGAAAAGACCTAGTCTTGCTAATATCTTTTACTTTCACACATAGCCTGGTGTACAAATGTTCAACGCCTGCTCAATGAAAAAAATGTTTTCTTTTCCATAGTCAACAGAGATTTTTCTCACACACAACTTGTTCAGCTTCATTAAGTGCAGTATAAGAGGTAAGTGCCACAATGCTAAGGGAACTTCTACATTTCAAAGAGTTACATAAAATCCTCATCAATAATTCAACTTGCCTTTGTGTATTAGATATTCCTCAGCATTAGTAAAGGATTCACATTCCCTGTCCTGGGTTCTACTGAAGAATGTAATGTTATTTTTTGAACGGCCAACATTTACTTGGGGTCATAAGGAACTGTAAAATTTACCATTCTGAGAGAATAATTCATCAAGTTGCTTCTTTAAAGCAAACCTAATAACAATCTACAACATGAAATAGCACATTGTGAATCTAAAGGAGGAGATGCTGATTGTAGCATTTTTCAAATATCTTGGGTACTGAAATTGTCTTTATAAAATATATTCCCCTGTTCATAGTGATCCATGGACGACTATTGGTAAAATGCTGCAATAACACACAAGAAACTACCAATAGGAAATTTCAGGGGAAATATGAATGGCTCCAACTGATATTGAAAACTTTTGGTATTGTCATTGGATAACCACTCTGTGAATTGTTTATCTATTGTATCCCTATGATAAATGAATATCTGCTCCCCTAGATCACCAGTAATTTTTCTGGATTTGACTATTTTAATATAATTAGGATAGTTCTAATTAGCAACATGTAATCTTTAAATGTATTTGAAATATAAAAAGCGATATGTAAAATTTACAATGTTTCATATCCAATCAACTGCTAATTAGATATGTGAAGAAATATGAAAATAAAACAACATCCAAAAGAAAAAATAAAGAAAAATATGTCTGGATGAGAGATGTGATGAAACTTACATGCAAGGGCATTGAAATATACATATGAAATAATAATATCCTCAAAGAAGCCATGAAAAAGTGGAAAAATAAAAGATAAATAAAATATATATAAAAAGGTGAAACTCCAAAGCTGAAAAACATAATTCCTCAAATGAAAAATTAATTTCATGAGTTTAGCCAAAGAACAGGTATTACAAAAGAAATGGTCAGTGCCATCAAGACAGTTGCTTAGAAACTATCCAAATTTAAGCATAAAATGGCTCTAAAAGAAAAAAATAAAGAGCCACATGACCTGTGGGAAAATATCAAACAATCTAATGTACATTTATTTGGAGTTCCAAAAGGGAAGGAGATATCACTATAGATCCTAGAGATGTTAAGTGATAAGGGAATTTTATGACAAATTTGACAAATTAAATAAAGTGGAAAAAATTTTTTAATGAGAGAAATTCCAAAACTGTTAAAGAAGAAATAGAGCATCTAAATTGACCTCAATCTATTATGTGCACTGAACTTGCAATTTAAAACTTTCTTGTAAAACAAATTCCAAACCAAAATGACTTCAATGGTACATTTGTAAAATGTTTTATATATAAAGTACATGATTCTTTTTTTTTTTTTTTTTTTAAAGATTTTATTTATTTATTTGTGAGAGAGAATGAGAGACAGAGAGCATGAGAGGGAGGAGGGTCAGAGGGAGAAGCAGACTCCCTGCCGAGCAGAGAGCCCGATGCGGGACTCGATCCCGGAACTCCAGGATCATGACCTGAGCCGAAGGCAGTCGCTTAACCGACTGAGCCACCCAGGCGCCCCAAAGTACATGATTCTTATATTTTTTCAGAAAATAGAGCGAGTCAAGTAATTCCCACCCCATGTTATGTAGCTATCATTACTTTAATTCAAAAATTGGACAAAGATATTAGAAGAAAACTACAGATCAATATCACTCCTGAACAGAGGCTGAATATTTCTTTAAAAAAATTCAGCAAATTGGATTTAGAAATGTATAAAAAGGACACCAAAGCACAATCAGATCACATTTATTCCTGAAATGCAATGTTATTTATAAGATTTGAAGAGCAATTAATGGAATTAATCATTAAAAGATTAAAGGAGAAAAATCATATGACCTTCCCAATAGGTATAGAAACAGCATTTGATAAAATTTAACACTAATTCATGGGAAAAAATGATTAGCAAATTATGAATGAAAATAAACTCCTTCAACCTGAAAATGGACTTCTAAAAAGAATTTGAATAACCTAATCTCTTAAAAGATAAGGAATAAAGCTAGGAAGTTGTCTCTCATGATATATTTCTAATCATTATATTAGACTTCCCAGCCAGTTCAGTATAGGAACAAAGGTAAATAAAATACATTCTGATTGAAATAAAGTAAAAATCAGTCTAAAGATTGCTTGTCTTAAGTTGGAGCTTTCTCTTCTTGTAGAATATTCTAAGGAATCTGCAAAAAAACCTATTTATCCTGCTACCTATATTTAACAAAGTCACAGAATACAAAGTCAATATAGAAAGTAACTAAATATTGTAATTGTAAGTGCCGGCAAATCAACCAGCAAATTAAATAAAAAACAAAAATATTGTTTACAATGTCAAATACCTAAATAAATGGAGAAATGTATTACCTTCTTGGATTTGTAAGACAAAATTTTTGATAATATCAGTTCAGTCCAAAATGAACTATAGATTGATTTCTCAACCAAAACCCTGACATCAGACCAAGAATTATTTGAGAGGTTCAGGGGAAGGGTGACAAATTAGCAGACTGATTTTAACATTTAAGTGGAAATGCAAAGTAACTGGAATAGTCAGAACAATTTTTTTTTAAAGATTTTATTTATTTATTTGTCAGAGAGAGAGAGAGTACAAGCAGGGGGAGTGGCAGGCAAAGAGAGAAGCAGGCTCCCCGCTGAGCAGGGAGCCTGATGCGGGGCTCGATCCCTTGGGATCATGACCTGAGCCGAAGGCAGATGCTTAATGACTGAGCCACCCAGGGTGTCCCCAGAACAATTTTGAACAAGAAGAATGATATTGGAGGACTATACTATCTGATTTTTAAGAACTATTATAAAGCAACAGTAATCCTAACAGTGTGATATTGTAATAATGACAGTAACACAGACCAATGGAACAGAACAAAAGCCAGGAATAATCTTAGACATTTTTATTGTTCAGGCCAATTGAGTTTTTTAAAAATCATGATAATTCAATGAAGAAATAAGTTTTTTTTTGAAAAGCTGCTTTCGAAATGTGGAAAAAAAATAACCTTGATTCTTCACTCACATACCTTATAAATATTAACTTGAATTTATTTATTTATTTATTTAAAGATTTTATTTATTTATTTGACACAGAGCAAGAGAGCACAAGCAGGGGGAACAGTAGAGGGAGCGGGAGAAACAGACTCCCCACTGAACAGGGAGCCCGATGCGGGGCTCGATGCGGGGCTCGATCCCAGGACCCTGAGATCATGACCTGAGCTGAAGGCGGACGCTTAACCATCTGAGCCACACAAGTGCCCCAATATTAACTTGAATTTAATCAGAGACCTAAATTTCAAAGCTAAAACTATGAAACATTCAGAAGTAGGTCAACATTTTTTAGCGAGGATGTAAGAAAAAATAACCACAGAAGAAAAAATAAATGAAAATATGATTTCAAAAAATACCTTCTGTTCTTCAATAATCATCATCAATAAATGAAATGGCAAGTCATAGATTCGGAGAAATTGTAAATGCAAGTGTGCCTGTAAGGACTTATATCTATAGTGTATAAAGAACAAAACCAGCTCAATAAAAGGACAAAGAAAAATAAATATTGAACAAAATACTTGAAGAGATACTTCACAAAGAATATGTATGTGTGTCCAGTAAGTGCATGAAAAAATGCTCACCATTAGTAGTCATCAGGAAAATGCATCCTAATGCCATAATGAGAAACCTCTAAGCACCCAAATCTCATATATTGCTGGAGGGAATATAAAACTGTACGAGTACTTTAAAGAACAGTTTTACAGCTTCCTGCACATGTTTTCCCTATAATTCTATTATTTCATTTTAGCTATTAATACAAAATAAATTAATATATGTGTCCACATAGAGTTTTTAAAAAAAAATATTTATAATAGCAATATTCATACTAGATAAAATCTGAAAAAAATCTGAAAATTACTCAAATGCCCATTAACAGATGCATGGAAAAATAAGTTAGGTTATGTCCATACATTGGATAATATTATTTTGCAATAAAAAACAATGAATCTCCAAAACTTGCTGATTGAAAAAAGACCAGACATATTTGAGTACATTCATTATGAATTGTTACCTGATGACTTAAAATAGTCAAACCTGACAGTAGGTTGCGTGGAAATGGAAGTGGGGTATAAATGGTTTGAATTAGGCACGTTGGAACATTTTAAGGGGGAATGCTCCATAGTCACATTGTTTTAGTGTTTGTTGGATGTGTATATTTGATCAAATTCATCAAGCTGTACTTTTCAAATGAATACACTTTATTTTATGTAAATTACATCCCGATAAAACTCATTGAAAAATAAAATAAAAAGCAATCTAAAAGCAATTTTACCAGTAGGGAAAGAATTAGATCATTGAAGCTCCAAATGACCATAATAACCAGAGGTCCACTAAAAGAGGTTAAATCTAATCTGCCTTAAAATCATGTTCAGCCTTATCAAGTTCAAGTTTTATAACTGCTGTAATATTGCTCCTTCACAACCTAACATACATTTTTATTTTTATTCTGTTATTTGCGTATCGCAGGGCCTGAGTGTCTCTAGAAGAGAAAGAATGTTTCAGTTTCCTATCCACCCATCCCTTCCAGCCCTAAACAAATCCTAATCTACTTTCTGTCTCTGTAGATCTGCCTATCCTGGACATTACGCATAAATATAATCATGAAAATATTGGGTCTTTTTGACTGGCCTTTCACTCGGCGTAACATTTTCAAGATGCCTTCATGTGGTAGCATGTATCACTCCTACATTCATTTTTACGGCCAAATAATATTCCACTATATAAATATCCCACATTTTGTTATAAAATGATATTAGAGGTTCCAGAAGCAGGTCTTTATTTCTGTTGTTTAATCTGCTGTTACTTGTATTCACTGGAGCCTTTATCTGTGTTACTTGTTTTGAAGTCCTATAATTTCCAATGATTTTTTTTTTCTAGATTTCTGTTCTCTGGTTAAAATTTTAATACTTTCATTTTTTTTCTTGAGCATATTAATCATAGTTATTTGGAAATCTGTGTTTGATAATTCCATTATTTGGATTACCTTTGCTTCTGTTTCGATTATCTGTGTTTTGTTTGTTTCTATTATCTGTGCTTTGTTTTTTACTTTGGATTTTTTCTTGTTTCCTGGAAAGCTAGGTCATAGTTTCTTATTTATCTAAAGAGATATTTGAAGATCAGGCTATCCTATCATCCCCTCTAAATGGATTTATTTGTGCTTTCTGACAGAAATTTAGACAAGGGACATATTACCTTAATTCATCCTAAAATGTAGTTTTATTAAAGCTTGCTATAGTCTTTGAGAAAGTGGTCTGTATCTGGTTCGCATTTACCCCCAAATATAGTCGTTCTAGGTTCTTTTTTTTTTTTTTTTAAAGATTTTTATTTATTTATTTGAGAGAGAGAATCAGACAGAGAGAGAGAGCATGAGAGGGGGGAGGGTCAGAGGGAGAAGCAGACTCCCTGCCGAACAGGGAGCCCGATGCGGGACTCGATCCCGGGACTCCAGGATCATGACCTGAGCCAAAGGCAGTCGCTTAACCAACTGAGCCACCCAGGCGCCCTCGTTCTAGGTTCTTAACGGGAAACCTGGTCTATTAAGCATGACCCTTCCTTCTTCTTATGCATATGCTCTAATTGTTAACTCAAGTTTAGGGAGACAACTTCTTGTTTTGACTTGCCCTGGTTGAAACCTGCAGATCTTCTTCATAGCCTCTTATCTGAGTCACTTATTCAAAGTGTCTTTTGGGAAAAGTGGCACAGAATATCAGGCTAACTTCTGTGTGTGTTTCTTCCATTCAGTGTCTTTGCCTGCAGGTACTGGTTCCTTGGTAGCTCTGAATTCCAAATTTTATTTCCACCAGGCTCATGAAAAGAGAAGCTCAGGTTTGGGGTCCCAATATTTCAATTGTTCTTTTCTGATCGATCTCATAGGTTCTCAGCTCCACAGAATTTACAAATTAACAAATGGCAGGAGAACAGAAGCAACAAAAAATAACGGTTCTATCTCAGTGAACTTCTCTTTTCTTCTATGCTCCAGCTTCTTCTTAAACATAGCTGTCTTGAAAGTTCTCAAATGCCAAACAACAATAACAAAAACAACAACCAAACAAAGCCTAAAACCAAACTCCAAAACATTTTTTTTGGTATTTTTCCAGCTTTGCAACTAATCTTTGGAAAAAGTTGGTCTGCAGCAAACTAATCCATCATTACTAGATGTAGAACATTTATTCCTTGGATGAATATTTTAACTGAGAATATATTCTTTCTGTGGGTACTAATGGAAGTGGTAACTCACAGCAAATTCTGCTGAAATTTTGAATGAAACATTCTATACTAAAGTGTATAATAGCCCCGATATTTTTATAAGTACTATCATTTTGCATCCTCTTCAAAATATTTTCTTCAACAAATAATCTATAAGAATTTACATTAAATTTATGATACTCTAAATGTTTTATAAATCCAGGTGCTACAAAATTACAGGCATTCATTCTCCATTCTACTTCAGTCCAGAAACCAAATTTAACCAGTTAAAACTGAGTCTCCTCCAAGGGCACTTGGGTGGCTCATTCGGTTGGGCATCTGCCTTTGGTTCAGGTCATGATCTCAGGGTCCTGGGATCGAGCCCTGTGCTAGGCTCTCTACTCAGTGGGGAGTCTGCTTCTCTCTCTGTGCTCTCTCTCTCAAATAAATAAATAAAATCTTAAAAAAAACCAAAACAGTCTCCTCAAAATGCTATTTTCTCAAGGCAAAACATTCCAACGTGCATTGTAGAATTTCAAACTTGGACCTGGTACTCTGTAAGCTCCCACCATTTAATCCATTCAGTTCCTTCTTTAATTTTGAAGGGATTATATTTTAGTCAATTTTTGTTTACAAAATATTTTTCGGTGACTGAAAATTATTAAAGCTTCAAATACAAAGTTTTGGGTGTTCTATTATTTCTATTTGGTTAGATTTCCAGCTGATTTTGAAGAAAGTACAACTAAATTAAAATGATTTATTTTAAAAAGCAATCTCAAAATTATTGCTGGGCACTTATATTGACATAAATAGTAGTTTTTAAAGATTAAAAAATTTCTAAAACCATACAGGCGTTGAGCTGCAAAAGAAAAATCGCAAACTGCCGTGCTAACTTTCTTAAGATCACATTCGTCCTTGAAATTTATAGTTCAATTATAAAAAATGAAGAATTCACACTCATATGATGCATGTCTGGCATATGAGATTGCTTCTTTCTATAGAGCAGATTATCTCCTTTGGATTGGATGAAATTTTAGATTACCTGTCCTCTACAACTAAATTTAAGTGTATTTCTCTCCTGTTAGTTTATTAGAGCATTACTTTCCCTGACCCTCTGTGGCATCGGAATTCACTTATTTTTATAACTGCAAATTATTTTAACTCTGATGTTGCACTTTTAAACATAAATGCAATAGAATTCACAATATAAAATACTTCATCTTTTATAAAATGTACTTTTCAAAGCAGAATATTATGTATTGGATTTGAAAAATTAAATTATTGGAATTAACTAATCTTACATTTTTGCTTGAAATATATGATGATGCTGATACAAAACAGCCATCATTTCACTGTTTGCAAAATTCCTGTGTCGATGAAGTTATCATATTAACAACTATTACTATCTTTTCATAAATGTATATTTATACACCATACAGACATAGATAGCTTGTACTGGGAATAACATGAGTAAAATAACTTCTAGCAAATGAAAAGCTTAAATGAAAGCTCTGCTTGGGCGCCTGGGTGGCTCAGTTGGTTGGGCGTCTGCCTTTGGCTCCGGTCATGATCCTGGGGTCCTGCATGCGGGGGGGGGGGGTCCTTGCTCAGCAGGGAACCTGCTTCTCCCTCTCCTTCTGCCTGCCACTCACCCCTGCTTGGGCTCTCTCTGTCAAATAAATAAATAAAATCTTTAAAAAGAAAAAAGAAAGAAAGCTCACGATATGTAATAGTACTTTCTTGCGTTTTCTGGTCTTAAATTACCATTTTGGGGGATGGTCTTCTGAAAACAACTAATAACTTTTGCAATAAATATCTATGACTCTTCGACAGATTTTTGCCTACAGGTGCATGTGGTTAGTGATATCATTATGACCCCATAGTAGAAGTTCAACCTACGTGGATATTTTGTGATAGTTACACTTTTATTATCAAGTTTCTTTAGAAATGGAGAAATCATTTATTGATTTTCCATTAAATATGAACAATTTTTCTGCTAATTGCTGTTAAATGGATTAATTGCAAATTAAGAAGTACAAAAATAAAATATGTAATTTCCCATTTACTGTTCAATAAATCATAAAGTCTCTAGTAAAAATGCTCATATTAGCACTTTCTAGATTTTAATGAACATATAAATGACCAAGGGATATTAATAAAATGCAACAAGTCTGAGTGTGAGACCTGAGATTCTGCTTTCTATTTCTTTTCTTTTTTTTAAGATTTATTTATTTATTTGACAGAGAGAGAGCACGAGCTGGAGGGACAGAGGGAAAGGGAGACAGATTGTCAAGCAGACTCCATGCTGAGCATGGATCCCAACGTGGGGCTCAACCTCATGATCCTGAGATCATGACCTGAGCTGAAATCAAAAATCAGACACTTAACCGACTGTGCCACCTAGGCGTCCCTCCATTTTTTTCAACCACTATATTGAGGTACGATTGACATACAAAAAGCTGCACATATTTAATGTGAATTCTGCACTTCTAACAAGGTAGAGAGGCAACTAGTCTGAGAACAACATGCTGAGTGGCAAGGATTTAGGCTACTCTAACTGCTCTATGGTAAGCTGGCTAAGCTTTTTGTCCCACACATATTTTACGAACAGATGACATAATCTCCTACCTTTTCCCTTGAGCCTGGTTCACTGATTGATGCCTCTTGCAGGTGTTCTCGCTTATCCCCCAAGTGGCCTCCAAGTACAGCCACATAAAACACAGCACCCGGCAAGCTCAACGCTGAACTTTGAAAGGAGTTGCATAGACCTAGTTTTTGATCAGAATGTACCTTGTCTTATCAGAGAGCGACCTCCTTGAAAGTGATGCTTTGTTATTTTGATCTAGAAATGTTTGGTGAAGAAAAGATGTGTTGTTGATGATTTTCTTTCAATTTTAACCTTGTGTTTAAAGTGAGAATTCTGTTTAGGGCCCATGGTCTCACACACAGGTAGACAAGACCTTGGCAAAAGCTGCAGGTGCACACTGAGGGTCTCCCAAGCCCATTCAATTGTAATGCAACTATTCATGATAATAGTTTATGAAGAAATGAAAAAAATCAACAAAAATGCAAAACCATGTAGGAAATGGGGACACTGAATATAAATCAAAACTAATATTGATAAACTAGGGTATATGGCCACTTGAAATGTGAGACTTAGTTTTTATTACAAAGTGGATCCTGGCACCTAATCCCACAAGTGTTTTTCTATGATGACTCACATTTTTCTTAAGCAATACCCTCAGGACAGACTCAGTTAACAATCTGTAAAATTGATCTTTAGATAGGAAAGTTGAATTTCAGTCTCAAATTTGTAAAGAACTGGCTCAGTGACTGCAGCTTCTCATTGACTTTTCTGAATTTCATTTCCTCCCTTTATGAAAAGAAGGTTAAATTGCCCACTATTTTGGAGAAGTTAAAATTTACAAATTGCTTTGCTCTTTAAGTTTATTAACAAAGTGCATTAATTTATCCATAATTTGAACATTATGAAATCTGTTATCCATTTGGACTTTAAAACTTCAACTATGTTGGAACACTTGGGTGGTTCAGTCGGTTGAGTGTCTGACTCTTGATTTCAGCTCAGGTCACCATCTCGAGGTCATGGGATCGAGCCCGCATTAGGCTCTGCGCTCAGCGGGGAATCTGCTGGAGATTCTCTCCTTCTCCCTCTTCCTCTGCCCCACCCACCTCACTCTCTCTCTCTAAAATAAATAAATAAATCTTTTTAAAAAAAAACCTTAAGCTATGTTAAAGTATTTGGAAATTCATAGGAAAAATGTAACATGGGCATAAACAAGAGGAATTTACTGTACTGTGTATGATCTCAACCTCTGGGGAAATTTGTGTTCTGTTTTCATGAGAGTTTGAGAATTTCTGGTTGTTGGGAACTGCATTTACTCACTGTTGCTAAACTTCTGTTCAGTATATTTTCTTTTGTGATTGTTCCTGAATGCAAATATATGTAATGGGACATCTGAGCAGTGTTCTGGGACCTGCAGCCTAAAGCTTGTCTAATGTGCAGGTAAGCATCACATGTTCACCATTTTTTAATTTACATTTTTGCCTGTGGATTTGGGGAGCCCTCTCTGTGTCTCATGTCAATGCATTTCTGAATTTATGTAGGAAGAAGGAAGCAATCTAGGAGTTAAATGTGGGTAAGATCCCAATGAGTTTCAAAGTCTTAAAAATCTATATTGGAGTTTGTGAAGCAAATTATCAGGGCAATCTATGTTCTTCTAAACCTGAAAGAATGTTTTCCAGCTGTTTATTTTCCCAGATCTGCTATTTGGTTTAAACTCAAACTAAATGATCTAAACTGGCTCACCTCACTATGCAACTCATCAAATCACCTGAACCAGATGAATTTTCTGATCATTAAATCTAATTAATTAAAATATTATACCTTAAAATTACATAGCACCCAGCCTATTAAAAATGCTATTTAATACATGAAATTTTTATAACACATAACTCAAACTTAGTAACCACAATGCTGGCTGACACGTTTTAAAATACTTCATATTCTCTCTTTATATATTGTGACCTAATATTTTGTTTTGGCTTTCAGTGAAATCTTTCAAACTCTGACAATTTTACACACAGGATGTTGTGACTCCTTACTCCCCACCCTCTGCCAACAATATCACCATTAGAGTTTTACCTTCCACAAAATTCATGATAGCTAATAAATATTTAAGCAAACAAATATTCTCTCTTTCTTTCACTAAGTTCATTTTTTACCTACGAAAGATTGACACAAAACTATCTTAAAAGATTGAGAAAATAGGTAAATCTTCTGAACTTCTGTATTTTCATAACTAGCAAATGGAGCTTAGATTAGTGGTTTCCAAATTTAGCTGATCAACAGGCTTGTCTAGGGAATGCTGAAAATTGCATTTTCCATAGTGCCATCTCATACTTACTGAACCTGGAATTCTGGGACTGAGGCTGAAGGAGCTGCAGTTTGTTTGTTTGTTTTTTAAAGATTTTATTTATTTGTTTATTTATTTATTTAAGAGAGAGAGAGAGAGAGAATCTCAAGCAGACTCCTCACTGAGCACAGAGACTGACGTGGGGCTCAATCTCACAAGGCTGAGACCATGCATGACCTGAGCCAAAATTGAGTTGGGCACTTAACCGACTGAGCCACCCTGGCACCCTGGGGCTGCAGCTTCAACAGCTCTCTGCATAATACTAATTAGGGAAACTTTTAATTAAGTATATTTCACAGGAACCTTTCAGTTCTTTAAAATACTCTGATACAAAATTCCAGATCCTTCATCCTGGTTAGCTCCAAAGAATTCAGTTTTGAGTTTGAAGGGATCTTAGAGTTAAATGATCTGAAATTCTAATTTTATCTTATCAAATAATTTGCAGAAATTAGCTGATATGACTAAACTCCCACAATCAATTATTAAAAGAGAAAGTCAAAACTGTGTCTAGCCTGAATCCAGAGGTTAGTGAAATTTGGTGTATTTATGACAGAACAATCAGAGACAAGTCTGAAAAGACATTTTGCTGACTGGAATTCACTTTAATTACAGTAATTTTCCCCTTTTAATCAAAATGGTTTTGGTTCCAAATCTAAAGATTGGTCATTTTATCCCTTCTAATAAATTTTTCATAACTTGTTCTGCACCATTTTTCACACATGTAATATTCACATATTAAAGTGCAATTGCTCAAGAGTCTATAATCAATCACATCGATTCTACATCCTAACCTATTTTCTCCAAATTTAATGTTTACTTACTTAGAAGATGTCATTTGACCTTATTAAAACACACAGTGCATATAGGGGATGCATATTCCCATAATATTGTGATTCTGCTTCCTGCAGTTTTCAGAAATTAATTTATGGAAAACAGTCCTACACACAAAGGAGGTTGAAAAATTATAGTTTCAGTGGACACATGTAAACCAACCAGCTTATCACTAATTTCGATGGAACCTAACAGAAAAGTTATTATTTGGATGTACCAGTCCTGTGAAGCATTTACATTAGCTTCACAACTGATCTCCCAGGAAAAATATAATTTGTTTATCAATCCACATCTACATTTCTCGAATTACCAAAATGTTTTCTTAAATCGAAGGTGCTCATTCAGTGGAGGAGATACGAGGGTGTGAGTGATTCTAAAAATGAGTTTTAGTGCCAAGAAATCAGCTATTGATAAGCAAGTCATAAGACTATGTCTTAATTTTATTTGAGAACAGTTGAAGTTTTCATGAAATATAATTACAAGGACAAAAGACTAAAGCAGAAGAAGACAGTAGCTTTCTACTAAGTGGGGCAA
Source organism: Neomonachus schauinslandi (assembly GCF_002201575.2). Classification (NCBI taxonomy): domain Eukaryota; kingdom Metazoa; phylum Chordata; class Mammalia; order Carnivora; family Phocidae; genus Neomonachus; species Neomonachus schauinslandi. Next base: position 33,610,032 of record NC_058413.1, read on the forward strand.
AATTCCAATGTTCCAGGAGGGCGTACCAGAGCAATTTCTCAATTCCATTTTAAGAAGAGCCCTGAAGTACCGAGTTAGACTCAAGGTTCATGAGGTTATGGAGAAATACGAATTTCTAAATTTGAAATATAAAATTCAAAATTTGCACACAGTTTTTTAAGTGAATATTTATATTGCATATTTGGGTAGAATTAATAAGATAGACGGAAGCGTCTTATCAATACCTGGATTTGATTTTAATGGCCTAAAGATGAGGTCCTTGCAAAATTTGTGCTTAATGGAGATCTTACACTGACTTACAGTGCCATGATAATGGCTACAGAAAAACAAGCATCATTTGTCTGCTTCTGATTCATAAAGATCCAATAAAGAGCACAGCAAGATGGAAATAGTGAACACTCTGAAATCATTGGATTTGGAATTATATCCTGATTCACAATGAAGTATTGCCTCCAGTGGATTAATCTGACCTTCTTGACTCAGCTTTTTAAGGTGCGAAAATGGGAAGAATATAAACTCCTTTCAGGAATGTTTTGAAGAGTAAATGAGATAATATATTCAAAATACCTAGCATAGGACCACCCATTCATTCAATGTATGTATATAGTGCACTATTTGCCAGGCACATCTCCAGGTAGAGAGAAGACATTAGTTATCAAAGTAAAACATTCTAGCTCTATGGAATGTATAACCTGGTGAAGACAGATAGCTGAAGAATACATAGTGAAACACCCATAGTGATAAGCCCTTTAAAGAAAAAACCACATAAGGAGAAAGCATGTAAAATGGAGTCAAAGAAGGGTCCTTGGGAAGTATTTCCTAAGTAAAACTAGAAGAGGAGAAGGAATGAGGATTTAGGGGAAGGAGTCTCCACGCAAAGTCTACAGAGAGAGAATGTGCTGGAAAAGTGTGAGGGTCAGCGAGGCTGGGAGAGATTGAGCAAGGGGAAGACCATTTATGACCATTGCACGTGAAAATTTTGAATTTTTTAATACAGGTTTGTTGGGGGAATTAGTATGAGTAGGAAAGTCACATAATCTGATTTATGTATTAAATTACCATTATCATTACTGTGTGGGAATAAGCTTTACTGCTAAGAGCAGCAACAGGGACACTAATTAGCATGTTAATGCAGTAGTGGAGGTGAGAGATAATGGTGGATTACACATGGTGTTATCAGTGGTTGTGGCAGAGAGGCATTCAGCAATGTGATCTATTTTGAAACTGTAGTTGGCATGATAGATGTGCTAATGGAATTACTGGGGAGTGTGAAAAAAATGAACAGAGTCAAGGATGATTTCAGGTTACAGCAGCTATCATTTTGAATGTTTACTACATCCCAAAACAATGAATCCAAGAGATGGCTGTAATTATGATTATCATCCCCATTATAGAGCCCAAGATCTTAACCTCTGTAATAGACTGCCTCTTAGCAAAAGAGCAGTAGCTAGTAAACAGCACTCTTAAAAATATTGTAAAATAGTAATAATATAATACAGTTTGATTTCATCTGATACTTGTGTGTGGCAACTTTATAAAATTTAAATTTCGGGGCACCTGGGTGGCTCAGTCGTTAAGCGTCTGCCTTGGGCTCAGGTCATGATCCCAGG